>NW_023502254.1:0-94227 GCF_013396075.1 Fusarium subglutinans
AAGCTACTATAAATAGCTATAATAAATTCTATTTCTTTAGGCTTAGAATCTATTCTTTTAAGTAGCTTTTTTTTAAGCTTATTAAGTGCCTTAATCTTACCTTTAAGGAAGCCTTTATTAACTAGCTTATATTAAGGCTATATAAGCTTAAGGATTTTATAACTAAAGGATACTTACTAAATATTAGTAATTATATATATATAAAACTAGTTATTTATAATTTTTAAGGCCTTATTATATAGCTTATTATAGTTATTTCTATAAAGGGCTTAGTTAATTATTTTATTTCTAATTATATTAAAGCCTTTTTTTATTAAATAAAGATAGCCAGGACTAGGCCTTTATAAGCTTCTTCTAAGCATTATAACAGTATAGCTATAAGGTTATTAGTAGCTGTAATTAAAAGGGAAGTTAAGTTAGATAATTTACTATTAAAGCGTATTAAATAATTAAAGCGTAGTATATTATAGGGATTAGTAGTTCTTTTAAAGTAGGTTACAGAAAGAAGATTTAGGCTAGCTAAAGAGTAAGTAAGGCTCTTAAGCTAGCCTATCTATAATAAGGTTTAGGCTATAAATAAGGCTACTAACTTAATAATATTAACTTAATAAAGCTTTGCCCCTTAAAAGGTAATTAATATTTAAATTATACTAGACTTTAGAGATGCTTAAATATACCTTTTAAGGCTAACTTATAAACTTAAAAAAAAAATATTATAAAATTTACTTATAATAAAGTTAAGGCACTAAAAGAGCTAGTAAAGAAAAGGAATAAGAAAAATAAATATATTATAGCGTTAAAAGGTACTATTAACTAGATAATAAAGCTTATAACTTTATAGATTATTATAGTAAAGAGGCAGGGTATAATCTAGTAATTAAAAAGTTAATAGTTAAAGTTATTAAATAACTTTAAAAAGGATTATATATATAGTAAAAAGGTTAAACTATTAAAGGTTCTGTTAACTAAGTTATCTAGGCCAGTAATACTTTTACTAAGGTAAGTTATATCTAAGTAATTAAAAGCTTTAAAAGCTAAGAGAATATAAGCTAATTAAGTTTATAAGATTATAATATAATAATTTTTAATACAATAGTCACGCGCCTCTTACTGACCACAGAACAGCCCATATCTCGACCAAACTCATACACTCGACGGATGCCGTTACCGCCGTTCCACTGGCCTTTGCCACCAGAATCATCCCGTATGCTGAACTCGCGCACGACTATAGGATATCGCTTCTCTATGATCTCTGGATCGCAAATCTTGGTGTTGGTCATGTGGACATGCACGCCGCTTGTGCCGTGCCAGCCCGGACCAGCACCACTCCCGCCGCAAATAGTCTCACAAAAGACAAAGCCTATATCAGGTATCAAGTTACCAGTTGCAGCGTCGATATTGCCATCTATACCAAAGGAAACAACGTTGCAGTCGCCCTGACTGGCAGCAGATGCTGCAAATGCCTTGATAAGCACATCAGTCACCCTCTGTGATGTAATAGGATTGCCGGCACAAACGGCAGCTTCAGGTGATGGATTAAGAATGCTGCCCTCTGGAATTGTGAATGTGAGAGGGCGGAGACAACCTTCTTTCAGAGGAATATCCTGCTTTATAAGACATCGCATCACGTAAAGAGTGGCGCTTCGAGTGATGGCTTGGGGGGCGTTGAATGAATGGTACCCTTGCTCATCAGTACCAGTCCAGTCAAGATGTGCTGACGCAGTGTCGGGATCAATAGTGATAGTGAGCTGGATAGGCGTGCCATCATCCATGTGGTCGAGAGCAAATAGAGGTTTCCCTCCAGTTTCTTTATACGTGCGCAAAAGGAAATCTCGAACGCAGGCCTCGGCATTGTCGGTGATGGCATGCATATTGAAATGCACATTCTCAAGGCCATATTCAGATATCAGTTCTGAGACCAAGGATGCTCCTTTAGCATTGGCTGATACCTGAGCCTTCAGGTCGTTGATGTTATCTGCAAGCTTTCTTGTGCCCGAGCAACCAGGAAGTCTTGACGGCTCCTCTAGCATGATCCTCGTAATCATCTCTTCGTCAAATTTGCCATCTTTGACTAGAAACTCTGACACAATCATAGCTCCCTCTTCGTATAGACTGACACTACCAGCAGGCATAGAGCCAGGAAGAATCCCTCCAATCTCTTGGTGGTGTCCTCTCGATGCGGTGTAGAAAATGATGTCCTTGCCCTCATTATGAAAACGGGCGTGATACAAGTAATATCCGGTAGGTGTGTTCCGCCTGAGATCGGGTGGTTTGCCACAAGAACGTCTCCGGGGCAGAGCTGTCCTCTGTATTTGTTATGCTGATACATCACAGCCTGCTCCATCGCTCCTAGATGAACCGGCACATGAGGAGCATTGGCAACAAGACGACCATCAGGACTGAACAAGGCGCAACTGAAGTCCAGGCGCTCCTTGGTATTAACCGAGACACTCGTCTTTTGGAGGGCATGGCCCATCTGTTCCGCGATGCTCATGAAGCGGTGAGATAAGACCGTGAGCTCAACAGGATCAACTCTTTTTGGACCAGTCATTTTCTCTCCACTATGCTTCACTTTTGGCTCGCTCTCCAGCTCCTGAACAACATGGCGCTCGAGAATAATCGCTTTAGCTTCAGGGCTAACAATAATGGTCTGTAGGTCATCAAGAATGATAGCAGGACCTTGGACAACGCAGCCCTTGTCGAGAGAGTTGAGGAGGTACAGGGGAGCATCAGACCAGCCCTTTTGGAAATATACCCTGACGCTGTTCAAAATCTTGCCATTGGAAATAGCTGTCAGTGGAGATGCGTCTATTTGCTTTTCTAAGTTGAAGCCTGGCTCTACCGAAGGGCTCTGTGCGGTGGCCCGCACTCTCACATTCTCGACAAGAATATCGCGCCCAGACATTACGAAGGAGAATTGTCTCTTATTCTCAGCGGTGAAGGCTTCAGACCATGTCCCTTGTTCTGGACGTGGAATCATAAACGTTGTGTCTGACCCCACGTATCGAAGGTTGAGAAAATGCTGGAACGTGATAGACTGCATTGATACGCCGTCCGAAATGAGCTTCTCAGTCGCTCTGGACTCCAGATCCTTGAGGCGGGCATCAAGCTCGGCCAGAGACGTCTCCAGGGGCAGAGTACATGGTAGCTGAATGTCGTGAACAAGATCCGCCAACGCCATACCATAAGCGGATAGAATAGACGAGTAACGATGGATCAAGATCCGATCGATTCCAAGGTTTGCTGCTATGGCCTAAATTCTCGTTCAATATGTCTTTTTTTAGCATGTAACGTGGCTGACTTACGCAGGCATGTTGTCCTCCAGCTCCGCCAAATACAGTCAGCTCATGGTCCGATGTACGACATCCCTTGGCTTCTGTCAGGGATCGAATAGGTCTGCACATGGTCTCATTTGCCACCTGCAAGAACCCAAGGGCCAGCTCTTCAACTGTCTTTGTAGGAGCACCAGCAGCCGTCATATCAGCATTGACAGTAGCTAACAACTCCTCAAACGCAGCCCTGCTCCCATCATAATCCAGAAGCTCATTCTCATTCGGACCGAATATTTTCGGAAAGTACTGAGACTGTAGGCGACCCAGAACTAGATTGGAATCTGTCACAGTTAGTGGCCCTCCTTTGCGGTATGCAACAGGTCCCGGGTGAGCACTGGCCGATTCTGGTCCAGCGTGGAACAGCCCATTACTGTAGGATAAGATACTGCCCCCTCCTAGCATGAAATACCTAGGCAGCGCTGGACTTGAAAACACCGCAAATCATTCATTTCCCAACTTACCTGCTGCAACTGTGTCTACCTCAAGTTGTGGGCTTTGGATCGTGATTCCTGCCGTAATGGACTCGAAGGTGTGTTCAAGATGACCAGCATATCTCGAGACATCCGTACTGGTACCACCCATATCAAACCCAATGATAGGCTTTCGTCGCTTCTGGTCTTAACATGTACGACTAAAACCAACTACACCGCCTGCAGGTCCAGAGAGAATAGCTTTGAGGCCGCTGAAGTTCTGCCAGTTGACAAGACCGCCATCGCTCTGCATAAACTCACATCTCGCTCCGTTGGAGTCTTCAAGTCCACCAATAAAGCCACTTCGGAAGCCATTGATGTACGCTTTTGTAAGGGGGGTCAGGTATGCGTCGGCGGTGGAGGAGTAGCCTCGTGAGATTGCTTTGATCATCGGGAAGATCTGTGATGAAAGGGACACCTCGGTGAAACCTATCTCATCTGCCAGACGGGCAAGCTCCAGTTCATGGTCAGGAAAGGTATAAGAGTGAAGAAGCGTAATTGCTAGAGCGCGGACGCCTTGGTCAAACAGACCTTGTAGGCCATGTTTGGCTCCCTCAATGTCTTCCCTTGAATGTCAGTCCACATTGTTCAGTATTTGATCTGGACAACTTACCTATGGGCTTGATGACCTGGGTGTACTCCCCACCGACACCTCTTTTGAGCCCCAAGAGCTCTTTGTCTGCATTGCTCAAGCCTGTTGATTCTTCGGTAGAATCGTACAAGGTTATCCTCTCGTCAATTTCGAGCACTTCTTTGAAAAGTGTCTCTGGCCGACGAATGTTGAGGTCGAACAACTTTGGTCTTGTTTGATCACCGATTCGCAAAAGATCTTTAAAGCCCCTTGTTACGACCAGGGCACAGGGGGTCGAGGAGCGCTCCAGAACGCGTTAGTAGAACCAGCTTCGTCGCCGCTGTTTCTGGTGCGCCTATATCATGGACCGAGTTGTCATGTCCTCATTCGAACTTCCACCTTCGATATCAGACACCATGATAACAGCAAAGCTTTACGCAAATATCGATGATGACGATATTGACATGATTGCTGCCCAGACAGCACCTGACCAAGAGCTACCCGACTCAAATAAATACACGTCTGTATCGTCTTCCCTGCATATATTACAGTGTCGTCGTATACAGCCTGAGATCTTTGGATATACCCTCCATTGGGACTACAAGTCCAGATACGAGAACTCGCTGGACTGGAGACTGCTGGTTCTCAATGAATTAGAAAGCTACAAGGGACGCGTCCAGAACTTTACGGATCCTCAATCCAAGGGTCATACTTCACAGCGATGGCTTGCTATGATCTATCACTATACGCTACTAACGCTTTACCGCCCAAAAATGGATAATGTTCTTGGTCCAGCTGGAGATTGGTCTATTCAAGCTGGCTCACAAGCCTGCCTTATATTTCGAAAGTCTCAGATGGAGCGACAAATTGCCCAAGCATGGCTCGGTGTAAGTCACAGCTGTAACCGGGCATCGTCTTGCAACTTTGCTAATTTGTTCTTGCGTAGCTCCTCGTCCAGTTCCAGTCCGGCGTGACAATCCTATATTGCTGCTGGGCGACACCTCCAGAATATCGAACTGAGAGCTATTATTCACCCAATGTTTCCGACGCTCTCAGGGCATGTTCCAATATTCTAGCATTACTGACCGATCGTTGGCCAAAGGCCGAGTGTCTTCGAGACGTATTTGAGCTTCTGGCCCGAGACGTTCCACTAGTTGACCGTCCAAATCGACCACCTATGCGGATATCAGATACTTCAGCGTCCACTATCAAGGAAAAGCTTCCTTTGTTAAGAGCGCTCATTGTAAATCGCTCAATTATTAGGATGATTCAAGAAATGGTGACAAACGACTTTCCACGAATACGTGGAGATCAGACACCTCACCATCTTGCGTCGCGGCGGCCAACGCCAGCACCAGCACCTGCAGGACCCATTCGTGAGAGATCGGCAGCGATAACGATGAATCAACAGCCAATACAAATATCATTCGATTTGCCGTTTAGTGCACAGTCCGTTTCTGGCGAAGGAGAAGTAGGAGATACCTCGACCATTGGACCAGACGAGTTATTCGCCTTCCCCGGCATGTTTGACTTGGACTCTTGGGCCTAGATTTGTGCATTAATATAATTATCATCATTCCTGACTGTAGGGAAAATTAGAATATATAAGCTATAAAGGACTCTCACAGCAGAACACTGAACTTAGCCTCGGCTAAAGTATGGGAAGCCTGCCACGTTAGGTCTAGTGGAGCAATTTCACGCTGAACCAAAGAGTGCTGGGCCATTAATTCTAACTCTGTCATCACCTCATAGTCAATCATGATGTTTTGAATGCCGTCCCACTCTGCCTCACTATGCAATCTCTCACCTAATACATTGTGGCCATGCGACCTTCAACAGCGTGCTTGAACTGCAGAAGTTCTAAGCGCAGATGCGATCGGATAGACAGCTCGGCAGCATGTTCTCAATGTGTTCAGCGATACTTGCAGTGTACAACTACTACTATCAACAGCCCCCAACTTCCAAGATCACCAGATTCTCAGGATCCCCCACGCCTTAGCCAGTCTACCCGTACACAAGATGAGAAGATGTACTTGGTAGATCTCTACTTTCGCTTCATCCATGATTCCCCTCATAGTCTCTTCCATGAGCCCACATTTAAAGCTAGCGTTGCGGAAGGGACAGTATCTCAGCCTGTCCTTCTTGCCATGATGGGTTTATCTGCAAGGTATGTTATCATTCCCAGATACTTTTCAGACGATACGCTCAACAGCTCTCATGAGAGTCCAGGTTCGCCACGGACCCTGGTGTTGTTGCTCGTGGACCGATATATCGCGCTAAAGCTACTGCAGCACTGAAGGAAGACCTGGAACATATCTGTATCGAAAACATCCAAGCTTGTATTCTTGTCGGAAACAACTTCTTCGGCGAAGGTGACGCAGATGCTGAGTCTTTGTATTTTGGTTGGTCCTTGGCTCTGAGTCTCTCTTGGACCATATCTAACTGTCAACCAGGACTTGCAAGTCGAATGACTCAAATTCTGAAGCTGGGTGAGATTGACGAAAGTGATGACGGCGTGATGCGAGAAGTCAAGAGACGTATATTCTGGACGTGCTTCATTATCGACACTTGGGCCAGTGGCGGCTCTAACCTATCACCACAGTTCAGATGGCGGACCAAAGAACCTCGAGGGCCACTCGACGAATACATGTTCTACAACATGAGATTGGGAGATGGAGACGTCGCAGATGTGGACTGGAAGCCTGGATTATGGGCTCACATGGTCAGGCTGGTTGGGCTATATGCTGAAATACAGAATCTTCAGCAAGAACTCGCGAATGGAGCTGAGTGGAACGAATCTTTCATAGACGAGTCTGTACAACGACTTGAAGCTGAGCTCGGGGCTTTCGAGGAGGGTTTGGGCCCTGAATTGATGTTCTCAAGGGAAAACCTGGCTTCTTTCGTCAGCCGTGGCTTAGGACGTGTCTTCATAGCCTTTCATCTGGGCTATCACCACTACTATACGCTTTTATTTTACCAATACCTTGACCATCGTCGACCACCGACAAGAAACGGCCGCAAGTATGCTAGCTCCTGCAAAGTTCATGCTGCTATTGTATGCGACGTTCTCCAGGCCTCACGAGGGGTCCCTGGGGCCGAAGCGCTCTACAACATCGTGGGACATGTGACAATCGTGTCCTCGTCAGTGCTATTGCACACATATCTATTTGGAGAGTCTCATGAGCTTGAGGAGTCAAGAGACCGGCTGAGTTCAAACCTCGAGTCGCTGGTACAACTGCGAAACTATTGGCCTAGCGTGGAGATGATGGTAAGTACATACCCTATTACTCGTCGAAGATTTCTCATCAGTACACAGATCAAACGATTGGTGGTCTTTCAGAAGAATTGCATTCAGTCAATGAACGTAGAGTCTTACCGGTTCGACAGATGGATGGTCAAGTTTCTCATTGCTCATGCACTTGCTCTTGAAGACAAGGTAGATGATAGCTGGTCTGCTGCCAGTGTTGACGCAACAAACGGAAATGCCCATCTAGAACGAGGTCGCATCACTCAAGCCATGATTATGGACATCCAGAACTATGATACCGAGACCTGAGGAGTTATTGAAATAACACAAATAATTAAGACATGAAGAGACGATTGCAAAGCGCAGTTTAAACTTTGGATGGTAATCATGCCAACCGTTAAACCTAAGTCAAAGGCGAATTGCGTAGCTCTTTGTTATCACTACGCGACGCGACGCGATGATGTTGTCACTGGGGTGAACATTCCAGGGTGTCAAGCTAGTAAGAAAATGCCGGGTACACAACCGAAGTCGACTAAAAGATGAAGGTCAATCAGAGCAATTCAAACCCGTGGAGGGCATCCAATCAAATAGTGTCAAAGCCGGAGCTAGATATGCCCCTCATCTCTGACTTAAGATCCTTGTTTTGCCAACCCCGTTTCGACTCCACAAACCGGGACAGCAAACGTAGGGTCAACAAGCTAGAATTATTACAGACATATTGGAACAACGAGAGACACCACAGCTAGATCGGGGTTAGTTACAGGCTCATATCGTAATTCAAGCAGGCCTGAGTAATTGGCTGTAGAGCGAGTGTTGGTGTTTAGTTCCTTACGATGTGCGGAACAGAGACATGTTTACCCTGTAGGAGTGGTTTTATTCTTCGGAGCGACTGCTTTCTTAGGTCTCGGGCAAAGTCACATATATAATAAAGAGTTATGTAAAATAATTTCGCAAGCTTTAATATATCCTCATGAAACTAATTCTGACTAGCTATAGAGGTGAAGTTGAAGGAACTTGGCTTTAATTAATTGAAAATCCCTCAACAACAATCTGAATCAAACATCCTTAACACCGTCTTTAAGGCCATTCTCAATCGCATAAGCCTCCTCAGCGCGACGCTCAGCCACAGTTACGTAAGTGCGGAATTGTCGCGTAGGCACTTTGTTCATGAAAAGCTCGTCCAGCTCCTCATAACTTCGCATGCGAGTCTCGGGCACGAAGAAGAATGCCAAAACAGCAAAGATCACCATGAACGCACCATAGACGAAACCGATCTTGGCCTTGAGGTTACCGTATCCAGGGTTAAACATGTAGGGCGCGACAAAAGACCACATGGTGTTGACGGCTGAGGAGATGGAGATTGAGATGGCGAGGGTTTTGGTACGGAGAACGGACGTGGGGACCTCTCCCGCAAGGGTGTACACTGTTGATCCAACGCCGACATTGTAGAAGAAGTTGTACATGGTGTAAAAGCCAACAGAGGCCGTGACGGCCGCGGTGGTGTCGATTGAACCTGAGATTCCCATGCAGATGAGAAGCAGAGAGAGGCCGATGCATCCAGCCAGATACATAGGTCGACGTCCATAAAAGTCGCCAACCAGGAAAGCGATGGTCGCACCGGACATGGAGAGAATTTGAGCGCCAATCTGAATCTGAAAGGACTTCTTGTCGCTAATTCCAAGATACTGGTACATGAGAGCGCCATAGTTGGAGACAAATCCAAGACCTGACATGGGCTCAGAGAGGAACACCATAATGGCGATAAGGGATCGTCGAAGGTTAGTGCCCTTGAAGCAGTCGAGATATGAGCCCAGATTCTTTGAGTCAGCTTCTTCGAGAGTCAACTTGATACGTTCGAGATGACCAGACGCGTCTTCGGGGTCTGAGTACATGCGCTCAAGAGCCATGCGGGCCTTCTCCATCTTCCCCTTGCGGACCAGATAGACAGGACTCTCAGGCATGAGGAGCTGGCCGATCAGAGCAACGCCAGCAAAGCCCCATTGGGCAACGATGAGGGACTGCCAGGACCAGTTGGTCTCCCATTGGGAGCTGAAGTTGGAGAGGATGGCAGAGATGAAAGGGCCAATGCACTGAGCAAGGTTGCAGAATCCAATTGTGGTAGAGCGAATGGCCAGTGGCGAGACATCAGCTACGTATGCTGTGCATAGGTTCTGGAACGCGCCAATAGCGACAAAGTTGACCATCTTGCCAGCAAAGAACATTTCGATCGATGTAGACGCGAACTCAACGCCAACTGATCCAATGTTGATGGCAGCAGCAATCACAATGACAGGTTTGAAGCCGATCAGATCAGCAAAGTATGAAGAGGCCCAGGCTCCAAAGATGGCAGCACCGTTGGAGCCACCGCTGAGTGCAGATTGCCAGCTCGTCTCGATAAAGTATGAACCGTCGTCGAGTTGTTTTCCGAATCGCTGCTTGAACACGGGAATGCTGATTACAGAACCAGAAGACTGGTTTTCGAAGCCGCGGACGATCAGAGTCCAAAGCATGACTCCGATCCATAGGAGAAGCCATGGATCGCGTCGAAGGGTCTGGAGGTAGGTTCGACTGTGCTCTTGGTGTTGAATGGCATGACCGCGCGTGTGGTCTGGGGAGACGTGGAGGGTCTTGAAGTCTGATCGCTCAACGTGAGCGGTTGATTCAGGCTTCTCCATTGGGAGGCAGGATGTTGATAAGAGATAGCAAAAAGGATAGGAGTCAAGAGACAGACAGTCGATCTTGTGGAGAGTGATGAGGAGTGGACACCAGAGACAGCGGACGATGCATCTTATATAATAAAGAGAATGTCACCATTGGCATCGCGGTTCATAGTTCCCCGGATGGGAAACCTTCTCCAATCTGCTGGTACACCACAGTGCGGGGCCCCAGATGGGGAGAAAAAGACTGAGACAAGGACCTAGACCAGAAGGGGGAAGCCATCATGACCCAATAATGAGCCGTCAAAGCCGGCCTGAGTACACTAGCGCCGGCTTTGAGTGGCTTTCATTGGTGAATCGGAAATGGTTCGGTAGACCAAGCAGGAATTTGACTCGTGATCCAGGTCATTATTCGGTTGCTGATCCGCCGAATTGAATGCATGAATATCGGGAAGGATCATCGGATCGTGCGATGGGCCTGGCTCACCATGGATGCGACTGCTTGCAAAGTTGATTAGAGCAACGAGGCGTTGAACGAATTCGGTATACGAGGGGTTTCTCGCGAGGTAATACACCGAACAAGGCACTATACACATCTCGGACCATCCAAGGACACGGCGTTACCGATATGAAGACGTACACCAGGGATGTTTGTGTGAAAGAATTCTCTAGATTTGAAGTTTCAGATGGGGCAAGAGTAATGTTGGAATTTAAGGCGACGTAGTATTAAAATTGACCTAGCTAAGTCTCGATGCCATTCGGAGCCCGTGCCTTGAGCTTTTCTTCCCTCTGAAAGTCCTCAACAATCTTGGCCAAGATAAACTTGATCTCCTTCACAGGCCACTCTCCTTGCTTCTTATAGTCTGCTGTGAAAGACCACCTTCCTGACCCAACAATTTCAGTCTTCTGAGTGCCATCCTTACAAGGCAGCACAACTTCCATGGCCGTGCTGGGAGGGACCTCTACATCTACGTGAATGACCTGCTTTCCTACTTCGTCGCCCTCAAGCTTCCACGAAGTAGACACTCTGCCGTATGGCGTAAGATGCGATGCAGACGCCCAAGTAAAATCGCCTCCGACGACAGGCTGGACCCTCGACCTCTTCCATCCTGCTTCAAGCCGCTGCAGCCCAGCGAGTCGTTCAACCATAAACTTGGCGATGGCCCCGTAGGCGTAATGATTGAAGCTGGTCATCTCACCAGGGTTGATTGATCCGTCTGGCAGCATACTGTCCCAGCGTTCCCAAGTCGTAGTAGCACCCATCGAGATAGCATACAGCCACGAGGGGCATTTCTCATTGAGAAGCATGGCATAAGCGACATTGCTGTGACCGGTCAAGGTGAGGGCTTCGCAGACAAAAGGTGTACCAGCAAAGCCAGTACCGATGCGGAAGGCATTTCGTCGAACAGTTTCTGCAAGCCGCGAGCCAGCTCGTGATAGCTGGTCCTCATTGAGAAGCTTTAAGCAAATTGCCAAGGAGTAGGCTGTCTGTGTGTCTGATACAAGGCGGCCGCTGGGGGAGACGTATTCTTCCGTGAACTCTGCTCGCGCTTTGTCGGCCCACGATCTGTAGAATGAATGATCTTTGGTCTTGCCAAGAACATCACAGACGCGAGCCATGATGTCAAGAGAGTTGATCAAAAATGCGTTTGCTACCAGTGGAGGATCCGTCGTAGCTTTGGCAGCATCGTCTGGGGGAGCACTTGGGTCAAGCCAGTCCTAGCTAGGTCAGCAAAGGTTGCCTTAAAGATTCGTGACGAGAGACTTACAGATAGTTGATCAGCATTGAAGTCCCAAAGGTGAGCGTAACGATCCTTGTTCGTGGGAATGACTTTGAACCACGTTTCCATAGACTCGAACTGATCAGCCAAGATGGCAGGATCAGCCGTTTCTTCATACAGCGCCCAAGGAGCCAAGACGACCACATCATGCCAGATGGCGCAAGGCCAAACAGGACCCCAGATCCTGCATTTGTCAAGAATGTTTGGCGATACCATTGGAGGCACTCCTCCCTGTCGCTGCTGGTCAAACCATACACCTTTGAGCCAGTCTCGAAGGATCGGGTAACAGCCGTAGATGTAGGTAGCTGTTGGCGCAAACAAGGCCAAATCACCAGTCCAGCCAAGTCGCTCATCACGCTGTGGACAGTCTGTTGGGATAGAGAGGAAGTTGTCTCGCATGCTCCAGCGGACGTTGCTGAATAATTGGTTCAGTTTACTATCGGAGCATGCAAAGGTTCCTTGTTCTTCCATATCAGTATGACAGACAACAGCCTCGAGAGCAGTGACAATATCTTGGTCTTCCGAAGGCCAATTGTCGATCTGAACATAACGGAAGCCATGATATGTGAAGCGAGGCTCGTATACCTCGGGTTCGGCATCTCCTCTCAGTGTGTAGACATCCGTGGCGTCACAGACGCGGAGAGGTCTAACACCAAGTTCTCCATTTTCGAGGACCTCTGCATGCTTCAGCGTGACTTCGTGGCCACGTTGTCCTTGCACAGCTTTGATTCGAACATATCCCACCAGGTTCTGACCGAAATCGAGGATTTCCTTGCCAGATGGTGTTATAATCTTGGAAACAGGCTTCAGTGTCTCAAGTCGTCTGACAGGCTCACGATAACCGGCTGTCAAGTTGACCTTTTCAGATATAAATGGCAGCGCATCGGCACGCTCCCAATGTCCAGCAACGTGCTCGTGAGAAGACCAGCCGGGTAACTCAACAGTAGCATCGTACTTTTCGCCATTGTAAATCTCGGCCAGGCGAATGGGGCCTTGAGCTACCATCCAGTCATCATCAGTTGTAATCAGCTGCGAAGAGCCGTCGGAATACTGCAATTCGAGCTGTGCAAGGAGGCTTGTGCGCGTGCCATATCTGTTGCGTATACCGCCTTCAAAGCTCAATCTGCCAGTGAACCAGCCTTCAGCAAGACGAACGCCCAAACAATTGTCTCTGCTGTCAAGAAGGTTGGTAACATCGTAGGTCTGATATGTCAACTCGTTGTCGTAGCAGCTCCAACCGGGTGCGAGGAAGTAACCGCCGACGCGACGGCCATTGATCTCTGCCTCGTAAATGCCCTGCGCGGTTATGTAGAGACGAGCTGATGCGATGCCCGAATTCAGCGTAAATGCTTTGCGGAAGAGATCCTCTGGCTTGGGCTTATCATTTTCCTTCTCTGACCAAGGAGCCGAAATGAATTTGCCTTTCCAGTCACTTCGGTTGAGCAAGCCTGTCTCCAGCCAAGCCCGCTCGCTCCAATTGGAAAAGGATGTTTCTCCCTTGCCACGGACGCGGATGCAAACAGTGTATCTCTGGCGCGAGGCGAGCGACTCATCAGCTGGCCAGGGAACTAAATGGGACTCTGATGATTCCACTTGAGAAGTGCAGACGACATGGCTTTTCTGGCTGATGACCTTCTCCAGACGCAATTCATACGCTTGCTGCTCAAAGCCTGGAGGGGCGTTGCTTAGACGCCAGGAAATGCGTGGTTTGTGCTCATGGACACCCAAAGTGTTTGGGCTGCGATAATGCTCAAAACGAACATCAACAACTTGCAAAGACATAATGACAAATATTTGGGTTCTAGGGAGAGACGCAATGCTTCAAATGTGTTGAGCTGCGGAGGCCACTTGACTGCTACTTTTTATACCTACAGCGCAGGACGCACTAAAGCCAGAGGCCCCAGACCCCGGAGTGATGAGTGGAGGTAGTGGGGTTTAGGCAGTTTCTCCGATTTTCACTTGGCCGATCCATCACGAGAGGATCGGTACAATCTAGCCCGAGTCTAGAGGGGGTGCATTTATCTATCGCCTCCCGCCGAATGACCCGTGTTTCTCGCTATTGACTCGCAGTTGTTGCTTTTAATGAGCCGACAGGTGCAGGCGAGATGCCACAGACTCGATTGCTAACCATCTGGCTATCGTCCCTCCAACGATTACCACCCATACCATGAAACAGCCCATTGTAGCCATGATGAGCGGACATCCAGCGAAAAATAGAAGTCGTCTCATTGTCGACAGATGTCGTCCTATAGAGACACCCGGAAATGCCACCTGGGTTCTGCTGTCAATGCTGTCAACAGTACTCATTGTTTGTATATATATTTAAGCTCAGAATGAGAATTGGAGATTAATCTATCTGCTATTGCTCAAGGACCGGAGTGAATGCATGGAGCCCACCAATGTGGATCGTTATCATGGTCTCTAGCGCTCCTTAGAGCATCATGTAATGCCTTCGCCACCAGATAATCTGTGTTTTCCCCCAATACGTTCTCTTTCAGAGACTCATAAAAGCTCTTAGTAATATGGGCATTAGAAGCGCCGTCGGCGTTTGACAAATATCCCACGACATGCCTAAATCCAGCCAATTGGAATGCACTGATGATGTCTAACCCTCCATCAGTCGATTGCTTGGCTTTGCCCTCTGCTGGGGTGTATAATGAGAGGAAAGCGATTTGTGCCTTGTCAAAGGTTGTCTTATTAGACAACAACTCCACTGTCAGTTTTCCGTCGTCTGCGCCTGGTGATAGGCGCCTGCGAACTTGAACGTAACTTTGGGACGGGTTGAGAGGATTAGAGTACCCGTGACAAGCAAAATGAATAACATGAGACCTGCGCAGATTTTCCAATACCTCTTCAAGTGATGGCTCTGAGAGTGTCTCTACCTTGAAGGTACCTCCAGGAGTCTCCTCCATCATCCGCAGCATTTCTGTAGGATCTGGGGGCCGACAGCCATCTGAATCTCTGGGCATCGTGACGAGCGTGACTGAGATCCCTTCGCCATTGTCGCTACTGGATGTAATGCTGCCTCTGGCTTCGATCAGAGACGTGATAGATGGAATGTAAGACGAGATTACATTATCCAAAGTGCTAGCCTCGGAGTTGCCTGCTGCGTGAAACGGAAATCCGCTGGCGATGCCAGTCCCGATCCACCAAACTCGAGGGGTTGACGATGATGACGGCGACCATGCGATCTCCTTGAGAATTGGGTCTACACACGCCGTCCAAAGCCAACTCAAAAACTGTTCGTCGTATAGATCCATGTCGCTCTCTATATCTAAACCCTGGGACTTTCTTATACAATTGAAAGCCTTGGAATGCTTGTCCAGAAGAGAGTTGCCATGGGGGGTTGCTTTTGGTAAGTTGAGGGACCTGATTCGTTCTCCGGACGGCAGGATAATGATGGCATCACTGCTAAGGGGAGTGATATTCACTATCACAACTGAGCCATGAGTGACTCCCTTGACCAAGTCGTCTATGTTTGGCAATGAGAGAAAATTCTTAAAGTCTGGTAGATTCCGTATCAGCGCAAGGCCAAAGTCATAGTCGTGGGCAAAGTCGTCCATTTCTGGCACTATCCGATCTTGTATAGTGACTTGGTCCATCGTATCAACAGCCTGGGCGGCTGTAGATCGCAACTTGTCAAAACGGATTGCCGAATCCTTACTTTGTTGTTCCAGAAGAGACAGTCTGTTTCCATACTTGATCAAATGGTATAAGATGATTTCACAACTGAATTCAATACTCAGAAGCGCTTCCTCCGGTTTTTCAACAAGAAGTGATAGAGAGCAAGCTTCGGCAGCGAACCTCGACATCTGTTGGATGGCGTGCTGCTGATCCTGGCCTGTGATGGTTGGATGACAGGCCATGGGCAGTAATTGCAATGCCTTTTGCGCAAGGGAATTTGCTTCTTCTAGCTTTCCGTGAAATTTGAAGATACGGATGACATCTCTGGCTGCCTCAATTCCCAGCAATGGGTGCGCAATGCTGTTTACTTGCAATCCTCTACCAATGTCGGCACGGGATGCCATAATTTCAACCTGTTCAGGATCGTTCTTATCCCAGGTGAGCTCCAACTGTCGAAATAGCATGATCCCAAGGTTGGTCAGGAATCTCAGTTGATTAAAATTGTTTTTGTCCAACAGACTAATGGCAAGCTCTGTCTTTTCAATCGCTTCTAGAAGATCATTCGTGTCTCCATTTTTCTCATAGCGTCGCAAAAGCCAGGCCCCGAGGTTAGCTATTCTAGCGGGTTTCTCGGTATGACTTTCGGGAGTCCAGGAGATGGTGTCCCTTGATAATGGTATTCCGACTGGGAGAATATCTGGATCCTGTTGCACCTGGTACTTCTTGAACAGGGTCCTAGCAAACTCATCCAGAGGGTTGGCTCGATCCTCGACATCATCTGGAATAAAAGGCAAAACTTGCCTCGAATATGAGGCCGCCAGCTCTATGTCGCCCAAGTTTCCCGACTTCTGGTATAAAAAAAGCGTTCCGGTACGCAAGTCAAATGGTAGCCTGATCCGTATTGCTTCGTGCTCAGCATTACTGGGATCTTCGTAAAAGACTTGCCAGCAGATAGTAATGGCTGCCCTAAGGTCTTCCAGGTCGTTCGTTTCTTCGTACCGATATTGGATGCCGGAACCCAGGGCTTCACCTATAATGACCATGTACCAGAGAGATGCTTCGCCTTCAGTGGGAATGTCCAATGAGCGCCATAGCAGCATCTGATGGCGTAACGATTCCCGAAGGTCATCTGTGTTTCCAGTTTGCTTATAACGGGTGATTAGTAGGTTCGCTAGTTCTTCCCGAGACTTTAATCCAATGTCGTCCTTCCCTGGCTTTGTCTGTACGTTTTTGGTGGCTTCCAAAATGTCTTGATCGAGTTTTTCCATATTGACTGTTCGGTGTCCCTCGCAATTGTCATTGACTTTGAGTAATGGATGTTACATCACGTAGAGGGGACCTTTATGATGCGGGGGTAAGCCCAAACGATTTTATGTATCCTGAGTTAGGCTCTGTGCCGCTTATCGACATGGTCGTAATGCCAAATGACGTACAAACCACCACTCGGGCGACCGAGCCACAGTAAGATGCTGTGCGGCTTGGCGCTTACTATTACCGGGTATGACATATCGCCGATTCCTCGTAGCAGTATGTATGTGCAAGTCCAGCTAGCCATGACATCATCCGCAATATCGTGACGCAAGACCATGTTATCAGCATCATCGCACATCGTAACAGTGCTTCTTTATAGGTTTGACAAGCCTGTTTCTATAGTGTTTCTATAGACGATACTTTATTGAGCAGCATTTGAACTACGAATCTAGAGATCAAGATATTATCTCTGTCAACGATAATTCGACTCCGGCCTCGCAGTCCAAGGACAGTCGCAGCCTGCGGGACAAAGCCTATGAGTCTGGAGGATGTGCATTTATCTATCCCCTGTTGCTGGATCATCTGTGCTTTTTATTACTAACTCGCAATTGTTACTTTCCATGCGCCGACGGATACAAGCAAGATGCCGCACAGCATAGAGACAAGTGTATGGCCCTGACACAAGTCAAACTCGGTTGCTAACCATCTGGCCACTGTCCCTCCAACAATTCCCATCCAAACCACAAAAAACCCTGTCTCAAACCACTTTTTCCGATCGCTATCCTTCTTAGATATTTCCGTGCTCGCTCTCATTGCCGTCCCCCACGTATCAGCCGTCATTGTCACCAAACTCCAGATGTGAATGGCTGGCAGAGGGATGTTATAGAAGAACATTCCAGGCACAACATACCATGATAAAGCCAGCCTCAATCTATCCGGATTGCGCAAGATGTTGTAGACTGTAGTAATACCGATTCGGAGAAACAGATCTGGATAGCTGAAGTAAAGCAGCTTCTGCGACGTGAGAAAATACCAGAGCACAGCGACCGCGGCAACTAGAGGTCCAAACTCGCGTCTAGCTGCGGCAAAGAATGCCATGGGGTGAGACATGGCATAGACACGAGGGACGAGAAGAGATTCGATGTGAGTGGCTCGGGCCCAGCGGACTTGCTGCCGCAACCAGCGTGTCGCTGTTGTCGGCGTCTCTGTGGCAGTAAGGACGTCAGAGGCAAAGACAACGCCCCAGCCGCGAACGAGAAGGTTAGTGGTAAGATGACGATCCTCATTAACGATCTAGCCAAGGTTAACGTTGTTCCCCAAACGTAGAAATAGTAAAGGCTATCTTGTCACGTACCATTCGCTTGCCAAAAACCTTCTGCATATACCAGGGCATAAGAATGGCCGACAGAGCTGATAGTCGAAAGGCAGTGCAAGGCCCGCTTTGGCAGTCACTTGTTGCGGTGCAAGCGGGCGTGGACCGGGTCAGATAGAGCTCGGCCCAGTAAACAGTGGCAGCCAAGCGAGTTACTACCGTGTCATTACCGTTATGTACCGTTAATCCCGAGCTGGCACCGCCAACAGTAGGATCTCCCGCAATGGTGCTAATGGTTCGCTCAAGCGTATCCTCCAGCACTATGGTATCAGAATCCGACGACCACATGAACTCAATGCCGAGCATCTCTGCAATAACCAGAGAGAAGATGAAACTAGTAAACATTATTCCCTTCTTGTGCATGTGTTGTTGCACGAGGCATATATGTCTAACGCCATCTCGATCGCCGATCAAGCAGCCCTGCTGATCAAGTATATGTCGAGCAAGATTCATACACTGCCGAATCACCACGCTGTTCGTTTCGCTTTCGTCCATCTCCTGCCCCTGCTCATGCTGCATTGATAAATGCTGATTATAGAGTTGTTCTGCCATATTACCTAAAGGCTCCTGTATGTGAATTATCTGAGACTGAGAAGGGTAGACCTGTAACCCCATTAGCAATGCCGATGAAAGAGCAGAACTACCTCAAAAGTAACAAAACCTTCTCAAACACATCTACCATGTCTTGATCTTCTGCATCGCTGCCATCAATGCCGACCAGCATAAAGGCTTGACAGCGAGCTGCCTTGTAGCTCTCAAGAGCTCGAGTAAATAACGCTGGGTCTTCGCGATATCCAACCACGGTCGATAAGCAGTCCAGCTTTGTACCAGTTCCTTTCATCGCAAGGTCAAATTTATCTCTATGCACTCTTTGAGGAGTCGAGTGGAAGGATATACGACGCCCTTCATTGGCAAAGCGATTGCATTCGGTAAGTATGATACCTAAGAGTATGTCTATTGTCATTGGGTACAGTGTTTGTATTGTAGCCAAGTAGAAAAATGGGATAATGAGGAGACATCCGGCGAAATTAAGAAGCTGTCTTAGTATCGCCGTATGTTGTCTACGGGAGGCACCAGTAAACGCTATCTGGGTTCTGCTGAAAATGCTCTCAACGGCAACCATTGTGTATAATCAAGAATGCCTCAAATGGAGTTAGAAGAATGAATTGGAAGCTACAAGAATATAGAAGAAGGAATGCCTGAGGGTATAAGAGCGAATTGTTGCCGAGAAGGCTACGCGGCTTCAAAGGTCGTGATGGATATGCTCGTATTACAGATTGGGTTAATGTTTACGACGCCGTTACGTATGCCAACCCACTATTTGAGTCAGTACCTTGCACATACTATTTAACGAGAAACTCAAAATGCCCTAGGAGTGATTTGTGATTGGTTGGTCACAGTACTGCTAATATTATAGGGTTGTTGTAATGTAGCCTTGCCCAAAATTCAGAGTTTATGCAGGCAATTCGGCATCTTGTAAAGGAAATGCGCTTGAATATCATTGTTAATAGGGGGAATGGGTGTCCACAATAGCAGATGTCCTCTTGATATTTCACTCCGTGAAGTGGAAGCCGATGGTTACACCGCGTCTCTGGGCCCTTGTGAAGTTTAAATTGCCCGAAACATGAAACAGAACATGATTCTGATAGCCGTCTACTCCGTATTCCCGAGGCTTCTACATCTTGTCTACTTGTATAGGGCCACCGCCTCCTCGGCTCACCCGAAAAGCCCTAAATACATCCACATGTTCGCTGATTCGCACTGCATGCATTTCATCAAACCCTTTCGCTCAAGAAGCAGCTATTAGTGTGTAGTCTGTACCAGTCCATCTGGCAGGGATGATGTTCACCACTTACAGGGAAAATCGGATTCTCCCACCTTCTATTATCGCCATATGCCTGGCACTATACTGCTACCTTCTCAATTCCTCTGTGGAAAGACTTGGCGCTAGGAGACTTCCTGATAATCCCCAATCTGAGCTGAAGACAAACTCGCTTTCGGAGCCAACGCACCAAAGTCTGCAAATGCAGCCTGATGGCCATGGAAAACTCGATGGCAGTGATGTTCTTTTGATCCTCAAGACTGGTGGGACGTCGATGTACCACCGCCTGCTTATTCACCTAGTCACCAGTCTCTCTCAGGAGCGAATAAACCCCCAGAATGTTGTGATATACTCGGATTATGAAGAGGCGATAGGCAACTTTACAACCATCGATGTCCTCAAGAACATGACAGAGGCCATCAAGTCACATCCTGATTTCGACGTCTACCATGCCCTGCCGCAATACGTCAAGAATAACGTCTACGTCGAGAGTGCAAATATAGAAGGCGATCATGAAGGCCCTGTCGGCGGCTGGGTTATTGACAAGTATAAGTTCTTGCCTATTATGGACCACGCTGGCAAGAACTGGCCCCATGCACGCTGGTATATATTCATGGAAGACGACGCATACATCTTCTTGCCTAATGTACTGGACTACCTGTCATCATTTGACTGGAAGGCACCACACTACCTTGGTAGCTCAGCTTTCTTAGCCAACGTCACTTTCGCACATGGAGGCTCTGCTTTCGCTCTCTCACGCGGCGCATGGGAGATGTCCTTCGGGAAGAACTCGCGACTTTTTGAGGACTTTGCTGAATACACCCGTCAGCACGGCTGTGGCGATCACATCCTAGGACGTGCACTGAACGAATATGGAATCCGGTTCGGAGAAAACGGCGGTGATGAGAAGTTTACTTGGGGGTTTAACGCAGTGGTGCACTGGAAGTTCGGTTTCAGTAGTGAGAACTGGTGCACGCCTCTTTTGTCGTGGCACAAAGCGCACAGCAGGGATATAGCGAGATACTACCAGCTGGAAAAGAACTGGGACTTCAAGGTCAGTCGGATTCCTCCTATGTGAACGTGAATGGAACCCAGTTATGCTGATACCGAAGCAGAGGCCCATGCTATTCAAAGATTTCTTCACACTGATTATTGCTCCAGATCTGGGTAAGAGACGAGAATGGTGGGACAACCTGTCCAGCCTCTTCGATGTCACTTCTGCCAACGCAAATTCGCCTCCGGCTCCGCATTCCAACTACGATCGCAGTCTATGGGCCAACGCATGGAAGTCTGCGGATGCGTGTGAAGCAGCTTGTGAGTCGTGGGACGAGTGTATGCAGTGGAGCTATTACGATGACTTGTGCCGCATGGACGACAAGCTAACTATGGGGTCTGGATTTGCACCTGGCATGTATCAGAGGAGGACGAGACTGTTAATTACGAGTGGTTGGCTGTTGCCTCGAATCAAGAATTGGGAGTGCAAATAGACACTTGGGCTGATGAATACATTCGGTAGAAGAAGCACGAATAGTTCAACATTATATAATAGTTTGAGTAACACAATCTCACTAGACTCTCAACCCGTCTTCGAGACTCTCAGGTCTGCTGCTAGAGAAGTCTTTAGTGGAAAGCTAAATGCAATCCACTGCTCAGTAGAGCTGCCTCCAGATCTATCATTGTCGGTTGGTGATCTCTTCTTGAGAGTATGACCAATCTTGGGAAGCTCCAGCAGGTCAAATGAAGTTGGTTGAGACGTGACTAATACCTTGAGAGTATCATGGCACTCTTCAATACCTTTCTGTCTCAGCTCATCGGGTACCATGGTCCTGAACTTCTTGGTAAAGCTACCTGTCATGAATCTTTCATTGTGGTTGTATGGAGGGACCACTGCGTAGCTACCGCAATAGATATCCTCAATCTGCCAAAGAGGACCCAGGTCAAGAATGTACAGATACAGAACTTTTGTGCCGTGGTTCTGAAGCCTCAACTCGAACATGGCTGTCTTGCCTCCATCTTGTTCAACGTTGACAAGAGTGCCTGGACCAAAGTGATCCCCTGCTCGGACAATATTGATGTCGAATGATGTTCGGAAGTCCTCTTCCACAAATGGATTTGTGAGGCTTCTGACAAGCTGGTATCGAGCTAAATGCTCCAAAACTGCAGCAAGATCATCTGCAGTTGTTTTGCTTTGTGGCAATGAAGGGAGGTTCATCACTTCTTCACCATCTCGAGTCAGAATCCTGTATTCGTTGTTGATAACTTGGACATGAAACCAGGATGCCAAGGCCTGCTTGCCGGCTTGGGCGATCCCATATCTTGTCAAAGCTTCTGGCCAAGTATTTTGGGAAGATATCTTGTCGCTGAACGAAACTGAGAACTGGCCAAGAGCTCGTCTCGTTTGTGGTTCAGCAACCCAGTCATTTTCAGATGTCACAGCGGTAGAATCGTCCAAGAGTAACAGGCTGGTCAAAGGGCCAGCTCTTTCAACCGTTGTTTTGACCAGATTTGTGTGAAAGGCCTCGTTGCTCTCAAGGATGCTGGAAGGGTACAGAATGAACTCATCGCCATCGGATACACCATGAGCCTGACCCGCCTGCAATGCAAAATGCTGACCATTTCTCACAACAAGTACCATCGATCGTGAGTTCGTAAAGTTGTTCTCACCAAAGAATCCCTGGTCTTTGTTCCCATACAAGGCAGGATTTTGCTGGATTGAGTGGCCACGAAATTTGGAGCTGAGACGGTAAAAGATGTTCTTGTGTTTGCGATTCAACCCGCCGTCTCTTAGACTCAGGTTTAGAAAATGGGACAAGGCACCATGCGATTCTCCATTATGGATGATCTCGCTCGCTTCTTCATGAGGACCGCAAGCTGCAAGAAGTGCATAGCCATTTGGGTTTATCAACCAGCTTGGCAGCATAGACACATCACGATAGTCTGAGTTGGGCGCTTCCTCATCTTGCTCTGACGAATTTTTGTCGGCGAAGTATGCAGATGCGAGATCTGGATCAATTCGAAGGAATCGAATATCGGGACGGTCCAAACGATAAATACTTGCTGCGAAACAGCAGTCAAGCACCAGAGTGACAACCAGACCCTTCAACACCATTGCGTTTAGAGAAACTGCTAGCCTGTACCCTCCAAGCGGCCTCACTTCGTCTCCATTCTCACCACCAAGAAGGGCGAGAGCCAAATCTCCAGTATGCTGGTTGGAGAACGCCTTGGTGGTAGGAGCGATGCGGGTGCCATGGCCAGAGTAATGGATGTAGATGTAATCTCCAGGTTGAGCAGCGTCGGTCAGGTCTCTGAAAGCCTTAATCACGTTTTGATCAGTTGGTAGCGTGTCAGAATCTTCAACTGGTCTTGTGATGCTGTTATCAGAGCTTTGCGTAGCTGTCAGGGCTTGGATGTTGATGTGAAAAGGCTGCTGTTCTAGTAATGATCTGATTTGCTGTGTATCGCGTACACAGCCCTTCAGCGACGACTTGTATTTCGCAGGATAAGCGTCGATGCCAATTAGGATAACATGATATCTCGGAGGAGCAGACTGATCTTTGGCCATTGTTTCGTTTAGATGGTCTTGAGCTTGGTATGCGACATTATTCACAGGACCCAACTTATCGCAAGTCTTATCGTGAGGGGTAGCAAGAATATGTACGTGATTGGTCTCACTCCATGGGGTCTTATGCATATGCATTGTTCTTTCAAAGTACTTTGCCTTCTGGCTGCCTTAGCTACACTGCCCCATATGCACTTCTGCCTGAAAAGCCACCAAAACGATGTGAGGAATCATGTGCCCCAGCAATGCAATGCGTCCTTATCATTATTTTCCCCGCCATGGTCGCTCAACAGGCCTCGAGCTCATCCACATCAATGTCCGCATTGTTTCTGAATGGGCTCCCATTGGTATAACAAAGCGTGCATTGTCCGGAAACTGGGGCTGTCGCAACAAGATACGGGCCCTCTCTGGATCCATCCGTGTTCAGCAAGTACACGCTATCTCCTACTTTGAGGCTCGGCGCCTGCACAGCCTGATTCAGTACAAGAGTTGGGGCTAGCCAAGTGACAACAATTACGTACATTATCATATACAGCCACGAATGGTCGCTTACCGCCTGGGGTGTACTCAGGCGATGCATTCTTTCTGGGAGTGACGAGCATTAGCTTACTTCCAAGTCCATGGTTTCAACCACTTACTGCTGGTCATCAGACATTTTGGACGGACGCTAGTGGAATTGCGAGAAAAGGGAAGATGAATCAACGAAACCATAGCGGGTATTGGACTTATGTATAGTGCCCACCTGGGCCTCGACTTGCATGTGCACGTGGGGGCGCTTCATTGGATGCCTCAGGGGCCGGCTCAAAGATTAAAGTAACTGGGATCTCCCTGAAGGTGGCTTGTAAAGTCCTAGAATCTTGCATAAGGTCAGTCCGTTTGTGTGCCAGCGATCACACCTTGACGACACAATGACGGGTCAGCCCATTCTTCCCCTTTCGGCGACTCCAGCGCAATCACCGAAACCTCAAACGGGGAAAAGTAAAGTGCCTCTTCAACAACAGGGACTTGATTTTCTAACCCCCAGATAGTTGAAGATTTCAGGCCAGGCTATCCGAGATTCACAGCCCTTATCGCATCACATAGCCCTTTTTTCATCTTTCGACGCTTCAACAGACTAAGAGCAAGGCTGCTGCTGCTAAAACAAGACCAGCTGTCGATTCTAGAGAGTGAGCTCGATCAGATAGATCAACAGGAAAAGGCACCTATCTTTCTTGGCAAGAGCCGCATCGATAGAAATGCTAAAAGGCTATCAGTCTTATCAAGGATCGAGTCTGCACTGGTCGATTATGGTATGAGTTCCTGTTTGACTGACCGCATCCGTCCTATTAACAACATAAAAGATGGTTTTATAGACAAAACTAATCTAGCATTGACTCTCAGCGATGCGGAATCAAGAGATGTGCAGAGCCTCAAGAACTGGGTTGAAGGAAATGGTTGTCTGGCTGGGAACGAGACATCTTACCTCGAGCATGACCGCGACCTTGTCTCACTAGTACCAACAATTGACAACGCAGTTAAGCGGTTTGAGAGTTGGATAGAAGAACGTCTGGTACAATTTCTACCTAAATTTCGAGAAGTATGCCAAGTCCACCTCACAGAAGATGACAATACTAATGAGATAGAAAAACCGATATGTTTCGTGTGATCCAAACGTCCATATATACAATGGTCCCTTTGTGGGCCGTGTCGCCAAAGGGCTACTAATATGCCTGGTCACTCTACTCTTGTTACTACCAATTGTTGTCTGTAACGTCGTGTCGACGGCCGCGGTGAGGATTTTCATCGTTATGATGTCGACTATCGTATACCTTTTAGTTCTTTCCGGGTTGACGAGAGCAAAGACCACCGAACTTGTGGTGGCTGGTACGACGTGAGTGGACACATTTTGGCTTAATTGCAACATACTAACATAGAGTATAAGTTATGCTACAGTTCTCATTGTGTTTGTTTCAGGCACTAGTGATAAGGCACCTTGATGAATGGGATACCCTCTCATGCGATCATGGGTTCATCGGCGCGAATAGAACCCAATAGCCAGCCTTTTCCATTGACGGAGCCCAGCCGGCTATGAACCAAAGTCCAGGTCAGCTCTTTGAGAACTAAACAAATGACTCAACAGTTTAGTCCAGATGACTAGCGGTGGCATGTATTTTCAGTGGTCTCTACACCCTAGCTTCAGGGTCCATATTGGCAGCCGCAACTTTGCAAGGTTCGCCAACACTCGAGACAACTTGGCCATTAGCTGAATAGCAATACACATCCTGATAAACTCCTTCTAGTCCCTGTGGAGGTGTAGCTAGAATCTGATGGTAGAGTGTCACCTCCCCAATGGCCATCAGCGGCTCAGAAGACGACTCGTTGAAATAGACAGTATTGCGCTGACACTTGTTTGTATTGAGAAGTTGGGGAATGTTCAAGAGCGAGTGGAAAGTGTGAGCTGTATAAGGGGAGCTGTCTGTTATTTTGAACGAAATGTCGAATGCTTCAGCGTAGATTCCTGGGCCAGAGATAGTGTTTGGTAGAAGAAAGGGTTTCACCTGGATACTATTGAAGCCATTGGGGAGAACCCTCGCAGCTGACGTATCAGGAGAAAATGTCGCCGGGAAGATAGTGGTTCCCTCAAAGGGCGAAACGCCTGAGGCGACACTGGGCACAATTGCCTGGAGCGGTTGTCCGTTAGTCCCGCCTATGTAGTAGTTGACCGGGACGCCGATAGGTGTTTGTCCGTCCTTTGTGACATCAACAAAGGGCACTATAAGAGAAGCCTGCATGAGCGCGTCTATCTGTAGTGGGACAATGTTCAGTGCCGTCATGCGAATATCCTTGTCATAGCCAGCTTGTACAATGAGCGGGTGTTTTCCAGCTGGGAAAGACGGCAAGATGCTAGTGTCGATGCTTAAAGGATCATATCCAGTTATGGTCTTGACGAGAGATTTGCTGATAGGGACAAGGCAGTATGCTTCGACTCATTGTCAATGGACTGCAAAATTGTTAAAAATAGCTTGCTTATACGTACTGGTATTGGCTGACATTGTCCTATTGGCTGGATTGTACCTTGCCAGGGTATTGGGGTCAGCCTGAGCCTGGCAAAAGGACACTAGGAGACCAGAAACGGGAAGAATGGTCGACAGCTTCATTGTGGACTTGCTACGTGCATAAATCGTAAAAAAAGCTGATTTTAAAACTTGGTAGAGTCTTTCGGCAGCTGTATTATTTATAGCCAATACATGGTCTGTAGACAAAAGATGCAAAGGGCTGATGGCCTTGCCGAATGCAACCTCCTTTCGACGACATTTGACAACATTGCAGGAAGCATAACAAGATTCGAGTGATACATGTACCGCGTATGCAGTACTAGTGAGAACCGGCTGAGCGACCTCGATCACGGCTGGTTTTTCGATTGTCGGGGATAAGGGCAGCCCACCGTCGATCCTGAGATGGGCGACGGCTTTGCCAGGCCTGCTGAGACAACGCGAACTCCCGGCCTTGAAGTATGGTCCAAGCTTCCCGAGACGCCGATCATGAGTAGGGATTCATTTTGTAAAACCAGACTGACGGCACCGTCGCTTATATATATCATTTAAGCTGCCCTCGATAGCAATCTTCTAGGGACTTGTCGTAAAGAAAGAGATGATGAAAACTGGGAAATAAGGGTAAACATGGCAAGATGAAAGCAGGTATACCACGGGCATTGATGGCGTCGCGTAATGGGCGACCGCACGGACAGGTCTTTAGTGATCATCCCTGTTGTTGCAGCCCGGAACATGTACGATCCGCAGCATGTCTTAGATATACTCAATAGTCGGAAGCGCAAGTAAGCCTCGCCGTCATACATTTCACCAGCTGACAAACTGTTTAACACACCGCCCAACAATATTTTCTCCTCCATCGTGAGACATGGATGTTTGCGAAAGCCCCCGCATCACCCAACCAGATGATAACAATTATTGTTCCACCTCAGCTCATACGCGGTAGTGAGAATCTGTTATAGTCTGGCCTTCGGAAAAAACAGTGTAATATTTACTCATTCGAATTATCCAAGGTCCTATGTTAAACACCATAGTGAATATAAGGAATCTATGGCGGATACATAGGCTCCTCGTCGCAAGTCAAAACATCCCTCGAGAATCCGTCAAGAGCTGTTCCTTCAAGTTCCTCTACATCGCCTCTCTCACTTCTGATAGTTCCAACCTGTGAAATCCCAATTGTCCGGTGATCAGTCCCAGCCAATGTCAACCAGCGGTCTCGGAGCTCTCTAGAAGCTTCATGAAGCCCACGAGAGACTGCTTCATCCGTCATGCCATTCTGCACCATTCCTTCGTAAGTAATCCTGGCCATATCTACACAGATCTCATCTTTGACTTCCCATAAAGTCCCGATGACATGGCGAAATCCAGCTGTGTGGAACCCATTGATGAGGTGGATTCCTTCATCCGCTAGGTGATTATTCTCGATACGTCCAGTGCCACAAGCTGACAGATAGGCAAGAAAGGGGGAGCGACTATGTAGGTTTATGTTCAATAGGTCCAAAACAGTTAGACACTTTTCTCTTTCTTCGTCCAGACAGAGATAGCTTCCAATTGGGTCCTCGGGATCCGTGCGGGCATGGCCTGCAAAGTGAAATATCCCGCATTCAAGCAAGCTAGACAGAATATTGTCCCTCGCTGGTTCAGGCTCATCTGGTTCGATGAACATTGGCTTGCATATGCCACGGATAGCTGCTATTTCCCTGGTTGCGAAAGGGAGTTTTGAGCTCCCAGGAGTGGCTTCCATCGCGACAAGCAGTGCGTTTGTCTGGGTCGCAGCCGAAGAAGGTCGCTTTCTACCACGGATGATTGACTGTATAGAACCGTGATAAGACGAGATGACTCTATCGATGACGGTTTCGGAAGAGCCTTTCAAGTGGTTGCCAGCAGCGTGAATGGGAAACTTGTTCAGAAGTCCTGTCATAATCCACCAAACATGAGGCCAGTCTCCCTCAGAAGGGGGTTTGTCAAATCCCAAGGTGCTCAATACAGGGCTTGCAACGCAGTCCCATAGCCATTGAAGGGCCTTGTCGCTTTTGAATGTCCCGTTTCTGACATACTCAATCATTTCGCGCCGGTTGAAGTCAGTCAAAGGCACAGATGTGATCTGATGACTCTCGACCAAAATCGCATCGCAACGAAGCATACTTGTGTTGATAATGACAATAGGGCCGCGTTCTGCCGCCGACTTGATTGCGGCTTCTGAAGGAGGTAGTAGAAAGGCCTCGAAGCCCGCCTCCTGCCTAATTTCTCCAAGTAATCTTTCAAACTCGTCGCCGGCCTCGTGACGCCGACTCTCGTCGACATTCCATTCGGGATCCTCGGTATTCAGTGTCCTTCCGGAGGCTGAGGAAGCCGAGAGCTGTTCACGAAGTGTAATGAACTTCCGGGCGAGATCAGGACACTGCTCTTTCAGAGATCTGATATCAGCACGCATCTCATCCAGAGATAGAGCAAATATGCCTCGTCCCTTCTCTAGAAGGCTCAGCGCTACCAATGGATCTTCACCCAAATGGAGTGCTAGACCGGCCGCCTCGGACGAAACCCCGCCTATCTTAAGCAAAAGATCCTGCTTGTCGGAAGTCTCGAGTGACCGCACAGCCATTTGCGGAATGAGGTCCACGACATACTTGGCGTCCTCGTAAGCCTGCTCCATGTTTTTCTGGACCATGCATACCGAAATCAGTTTCATACCGGCCTCAATACGTGCCACGATTGGTGACTGTGTTTGAAAGAGAGCAGCTCTGTAGAAGAACTCTGTTCGCTCAAGATCTTCGGGTGACTCTGTTTCCCCGTATCGCTTTGCAAAGAACAGTGCGATCAGAGACATGGTATCGGCCTGCTGTGGGTGGTTTGGCCCCAGAGCGAACAGTGCTTTCTGGGTCAAACCAATAGCCTCGTCGAGATCTCCCAGGTCTTCCGTCATCTGGTATCTTCTCTGCATAATGGCTCCCAAATCATGTAGTCGTGCCGGCCACTCGGTGTGCTCTTTGGGGGTGGCGTCTTTGGCCTCTTTTCCCATCTGAACACATTCATCTAGATCCTCTAAGGAGCCTGAGCTATCGAAACGAGCAATGAGACAGGCTGTCAGATTTCCCAGACGCATATGCCTCATGGCACTCTCTACCGGTGTCGCGTGTACTGAGCCCTTAGCTAATGCAATTGCTGTGTCCAGATCGAGTTGTTCATCAGTTCGGAGGTATAATGTTCGAAGGTATCCCGATAGATTGCAAGCATGCGTCGCCCAAACATCAGACCCCTCAAGAGTCTCTTCAAACGCCATTGTTGCTATTCTAATAGCTTCTAGAAGATCTCCTAGCGCCCCGGTTCTTATGTGTCTATCTCTGAGGCCGACAGCTAAGCCAGCAAGTCGTGTCACCCGTTCGGGATCATCAATCGATGTTGCATCGATGGCCTGTCTCGAAACCACGATGTGTTGATTGAGGTCGTCTATTGCACCGGTGAGGACATGTCTGTCAGAGAAACTGCCTGCGAGTAGATGCAGTAATGTACTTCGGGATGAGTGATCCTCTGGGGAAGATTCGAGCGTTTTTTGGGCCATGATAATAGCCTCTTCTGAAGCAGAGACTGATCCTGTTCGTTCGCTTTGTGTCCGGAGCCTGACCATGAGATCAATCACGAGGTCTATAATATCCGGATCATCCTCCGACGTGTCATCAAGTGCTCGTCTAGCCAACTCGATAGTCTCTTCCAGATCTGAAAGTGATCCTGTGAGTGTATATCGAGTGTAGATGCTATTTCCAAGATCCGTCAACCATTGGATCCAAGACGGGTCATTGTTTTTCGACAAATTAACAGACTGCCTAAAGACTTGAATGGCTTCATCTAGGTCTTTCGGGTCTCCCTCGAAGTGGAACTTGTGACGCAACAGGCGGCCTAGGCTATTAAAATATTTTGCAGCCACCGGGCTGTCATGGGGGACAACTTCCACCGCTTCTCGGGCTACCGAGAGAACCTCTGTAGGATCGCCCTCTCCATTTCTTGAGAGATAATGCTGCCGAAGCAGACAGCTGAGCTCGTATAGATGACGTGAACGCTCGGAATCCCCATCCGGTCGGCTGCGAATAACCTGGCGCAGCGACGCAGCATACTGGTCCATCGCCCTACTACTATAAGAGAGGCTGGAATCGGCAAGGGGCTGGCTAGACATTTTTTTGTGCAATGATATAAAGAGATATCATGATCAGTAAATTACCTCCTACAGGAAAGTCTAAAGTAATTACTCGGAGGAGTTGTGAGAGGCTTAGAATTCGAAGCTTTGTGATGAGATTGTGTACTTTCATCCAACTTTCAAGGCACTTTGTCATAAGACGCAGTGTTTTAACTACAAGTAATTCATTCATCGGGAGGGAGCAACTGGGCAGCAATGCATAATGGATAACCTTGTGTAACTAAACCAGGCTTGAAAATGAACCAGTGATTGGCTCTAGGGTATAATGACGACAGCTTATGTTTCCTCATCTTAAACAAGGTCAAGGCTACTGCCTGATATAATTATGAAAAGGCGTAAGCAACACGTCTACACAGTCATCTTCTCGGAAATATGTGGTATCTGGAAACAGGTAGCTAAATGCGTTAAAGTGAGCTCTAGTGATTCAGAGATACACAAATTGGATGTTAGAAAATGGGTGGATTGTGTCTTGTTGATAAGTCAATTTGGAATAGGGAAAAGGACGCTAAGATAAGCCAGGCGAGTTGAAGCGGATTATGGATCTTCCGTTACACGTTTATCCCGGCCAAACCGGAAAGCAATCCGGTGCTTCCTCAGGCCCACTAAACGATTTGAAGGCTAGCGAATGTGTTCGACCGCCCCGGCCCGCGCCGCTTGGTCACATACAATGCCTGCCATCCGGCCATTGTCGTCGCTCTGGATTTACCCTACCTACTATGCATGTTAGTTTTACTAAGTGCTATGTGTGTTTAACGGATGAGTGGCTCTAGAGCATACAGTTGAGATTTTGAGGTTATCTTCTATAGTGATACAACATGTCCCAACAGTCACGACATTGGAACGCAACCTGTCCAAAATGTAACAAACAGCATGCCCCGTGTTACAAGCGACGGCCCGTACTGTGTTCGTCAGTCGACGCCGCTCGGCTGAATCGTTCGGAAGAGTCAGCAATGACTATATTTTCAGGTATGACATGGGATTTGGCGAGGTAAGACGTACAGGCATCCTTCTTAATTCGGCATGCCGAGAATGGCTGTAGGATGAATATAATGAATAATCAGACAACTAGGCCAAGATTCATTTAGGCAGGTGGTCATCAGCATACAGCAGATAAGAGCACATATAATTATTTCGATCCAGTTTCGAGGTAACACCCCGATCCTTTGTTAGTAATAATTCCCACTTAACTAATGACCGGCCCATGCAATACCCCTGTTAAATAGAAAATTCTAACTTGATCACACTACCCAATGCAGGATCTCTCAAATGACCTTAAGAATGACACATGTTGTTTATGCAGTAAGACGGATGTTTCCCTTATAAATAAACAGCTGTTCCAAGACCTGGCCTTTATGATTGGAGGGAATTCTGGCTGTATGTTGCTAGTGACTTAGCTAGCGAGGTCTCTTTGTTGGCTCCACCCTGTCGAATGGTACCTTTGAGACCGATAGTCAGTACGTTTTTGCACCCTGAGGAATCAGTGAGACAATTACTGCTATTGAGTGATTGGTAAGAATACGGTAAGTTAAACCCTGCCCAGGGCGGAATGTAAGCGATCGTCGAGATAGCCAATCGTTACGTAGCCGAGGGTTATTCCATGCTTCCTCCAATTTATTAATCTTCGATGAGTGAGGTCTCGTGTCCACACGAGATATAGAATAACATGATGATGCCCCAAGTATAAGTATGTGGCCTATTCCTCACTTCGAACCACTCTTTCCATAGCTCAGGCACAGCTTCAGAACATCAAGAAAACCTTCCTCCATACACTACAAAACCCTCCTAACATTCAATTCTCGGAAGCTTCTTGCCCACAAGTTCGTCATCATGGTCGCAGCCAAATTCATCATCATGGCCATGGCCGCAGCTGTCACAGCCACTCCAGTCGCATCAGCCCCCAAAGCTGAGTCTACTTCATGGTCACCTCTCAACATCGAGGACAAGATTGATTGGGATGGCATCGACAAGAAAGCCTTCAACGACCCAGCCAACTGGAACAACACCGCCTCAGCCGGTATTACCAAAAAACCTGCTGATTCCATGACAATCTTGGCTGGTCCTTGCGAGCAGGGTACTTGCCCTGACTACTTTGCGGCTTTCGACCTAGTGTACACCTTCACCGCCGTCCCTGTTCCCGGTGATCCTCCCCTGACAATCTTCTCCTCCAACTCTGACATCCGAGTCAACGACTGCAACAACTGTCAGCGCACCAAAGTCGGCAGCAGTCTCGGTGGCACTGTTGCAGGCGGTTGCTTGGACTTCACCTCGTGTGGTCGCCCTCAGACAATTTGCGTTGACCCCGGCAAGACCCGTGCCCACAGAATCTGGAAGGACAAGAACGTCAAGACATGCTACAATATGAAGGTTGAGTATCTGGGAGATTGCGGTTCTGTTAAGTCTCGGATTGTCCTGCATCCTACTGGTGAGACCGCGTGCAACTGGTAGAGGGTGCAAGGAACTTTTAATATTCTCACTATCGTTCAGACAACATATTAGAAACAGGATACAATGAGGGAGGGGGGGGGGGGGGGGCAAAGTTAAATAGCGCAATATGAAAACCCTTCGTAACTAATAAGATCAATTTCTCTAGAAATAAGCCTGCAGCACCGGACTTGAAACCCAGGAGCTCTTAAGAAGCTAACGAATGGCATTTAATAGACCATATAACTAATTAGCTCCCATAACCAGTGCCACGGACAACCCCCAATATTCACAACAAGTTGGACATTTCGGACAACCTTCCGAGGCTAGCCAAGACTTCAAGGTAAGTTAGTATATTTCGGCTCGACTCGCGTTACCCCATGCTAGCTACGTTAAAGCGGTTAAGCCAGGACGCAAGGTATCCAATACGAAGCTAGAATTCCCACTGACATCACTAATCCTTCTGTTGTACTCTTCTTGAACACCTCTGGTCTTGGACCTATAATACCTGCGTTTAGACTGGATCTCACGCCATTCTATCCAAAGGTTTCATAAACAAAAGGCTGCTCATCAGGTCACTCATGGAAAAAGTACTTTAAGTAATATCAGGTCTGGAACAAAGTACTGTATTGAGACCCCTGTAGCTATCACTACCTCCACACATTTCGAGGTCGCTAGGGTTAAACAACCTCTTTAGCGGTCTCACTTGCCCCATGAGTGACGTTACCCAACTTCCTCTGCTTGCGCCATTCCTCAGCGTACCGAACTCCGAATCCATGCTCAAAGACGACACGGATCTCCTCCAAGGTCATTCCTGCAGCCTCGGGATAGCAGAAGAAGACAAAGACAAACCCAATGAAAGACAATGCAGCGTAAAAGCCAAAAGTACCCGAGGGGAAGATCCCACGCATCATTGACAAGAAGGTTGATGAGACAATGATATTGGGACCCCAATTGCACATGTTGATCATCATGGTGCCCATTGCACGGACTTCCATGGGGAGGAATTCATTGGCCTGCCAGGGCACACAGCCAAGACCAGCGGCGTAGCTGGCTACGAAGAGAATCATGGAGACAAGGACAACAATGGCAGGCCACCCAACCTTGTCCTCTGTGAGCTCCAGAGTCTGCCGATCAATGGGGATCTTGGTGAACACTCCAGCTGCCAGCAGGAGAAAGACGGGCATTCCCCACATGGTCCAGAGCAAGAGTCTGCGACGACCAACTCTGTCGATAAGGAAGATGGAAGCAAAAGTAAAGATCCAGTTCGTGGCGGTCACAATGGTACCAACCGCAATGGGGTTATCGAATCCAACGATCTGAAAAAGGGTACTCGAGTAATACATCATGGTGTTAAAGCCACAGAGTTGCTGGGTTGCCATGAGACCACAGGCGACAATAGCGGCTCTGCGATTGGCTGGAACAGTCACAAGACTCTTGAGAGATTGGCGAACTGAAATCTCTTCGTTGATAGACTTTGCCTGTGTCACACCGTATTGTATATCGGTCATCATCTGAGCTACCTGGGTCTCGTTGGCCGTCGGATACATCCGTTGCAAGACTCGAAGACATTCGTCGGATCGATTATGAAAGCACAGTTGGCGAGGTGACTCGGGGCACCAGAATAGAAGAATTCCAAGGAGGATAGACGGGAGTCCTCCCAAGCCCACCATATATCGCCAGCCATGAGGGACTTTGTAGAAGGCTGCATCGAAAGCATAGGCGAGGAGGGAACCGGTCGCTAGGAACACCATGTCGATCGAGATCATTCGGCCGCGGTACTTGGCTGGTGCAATTTCCGCAATGTAAAGTGGGATAATCTGGCTCGTGTATTAATAAAATGGACTTTGCTGTCCCAGGGGCCAAAGCAACATACCATCGAGGCTGAACCGACACCAAGACCAACGAGAACTCGACCAACACACATTTGGACCAGCGTGTATGAAGCAGCCTGCACAACAGCGCCGATGGTGAAGAGCACCGAGGCAAACCAGATAGCAGGCTTTCGGCCGTACTTGTCGGCAGTGATTCCTGCAATGATGGCTCCGATGAACGCACCAGCTGCGCAAAGAGCAGTGATGAGCTCTTTGTTACTGGGGGTCAGAAGGCGACCGTCAAGGCCATCTCCAAGAACCACGAGGACACCAGAGATGACTCCAGTGTCGTAGCCAAATAGCATGCCACCAATGGCGGTTGCTACAACGCAGAGGTTGAGGAACAGGCCAGGAGCAGAGTCTTCGATGAAGTCTTGTCCCCCTTTGGTGTCATTTTCGACGTGGCTGACTTGCGTCTGGGACGACTCCAAGACTTCGTCGTTCTTTGCCATCTTGTATGGAGGAAGTAGGTTAAACAAAAAATATGATGGAGCTGATAATGCACGAGAGAATGAAAGTGATGATTCCTGCTTTTTATACTTGTGTATCAGAGTTGAGGGCGCCTATGATGAGGTACAGACCTCATCTATCGGGAATCCCAGGACTAGCACCGTGTGTCTAGACCAGTGCTGATGGTCTCGCTAACCAATGAGCGTGCATGGAAATGGTTCTCGGATCAGAGCGTGGCCAAACCTTGATTCTGGGGTAGAAGCGGAGAACCATCACATCACTCTCTCTCCCCATGGGGTTGAGGTAGACGAGCCTTATTAGCGTGATGGGAATTAAGCCCGGCAGTCCGTGGTCGAGATACTCCAAAAGGATGGGAAAGTGTATCCGTTGTCAAGGTAATTACCATGTAGGGTGAAGAAGCCATGACTCGTGATCCTTGCTCCACCCATCATTATCAGCTGGGCAAGTCTATCCGTTCAAATGGCTAGTCTCTCCGAGTCATCCGACCCGCATTTCGGCGGGGGAGTGGATGATGCCCAGAAAAGTAAGTCGGCACTGAATCTGGGCATTCTTTTCCGCACCAAGTCAACCAGTCCAAACTTGCAACAGACGACCAGCTTCAAATGGCAGAAAAGGTGGTCGTGTTCAAGACAATGTTATCCACCAAGAACATGCAGATGTGGAGAGCCTATGGAGACTATGGGAAGTCATCCGGGGAACCTACCTCTGCTGAGCTTCAAGCAGTTGTATAAGACCAATATAAATGCAAGTCCAATGCCTCCTCATTTCTTGCCAATCACCCAACACCATCTCTCTTAATCTTATACTCTACCCATCATAATGGCACCTCAGAAGCTCAAGATTGCTGCTGCTGGCCTCGGCCGCATGGGCAAGCGTCATGCCATCAACTTTCTCAACCGAACACCCCGTGCAGAGCTCGTGGCTGCCTTCACCCCCGACCCCACCGAGATGGCCTGGGCCAAAGTCAACCTTGAGCCTCATGGGGTAAAGCTATATGATGACTATCAAAAGATGATTGAACAGGAAGGTCTCCAGGCTGTTGTAATTGGTACGGCGACCTCTGTTCACGCTGAGGAAGCCATCCAAGCTATGCAGAAGGACCTCCACGTTCTCTGTGAGAAACCTCTATCTACGAGCATTGAAGTGGTTAGTACTATTTTTCCGATACTCATATCGCCCAGTCTAATTATCCCAGTGTCGCCAAGTTGTTGCCGAAGCCAAGAAGCGACCTCACCTAAAGGTCATGTGCGGCTTTTCCCGCCGTTTTGACGACTCCTATCGCGATGCATTCAGCAAAGCCCAGCAGGGTGCCATCGGCCGACCTACAATCATCCGCAGTCAGACTTGCGATAAACACGACCCCTCAGGCTTCTTCGTCGAGTACGCTGCTTGGTCCGGCGGTGTTTTCGTCGACATGTCTGTGCACGATATCGATCTGACTCTCTGGTTCTTCGGCGATGAAGTCATTCCTAAGAGTGTGTCTGCCCATGGTGTCCGTGCCGTTCAGCCCGACTTGGGCAAATACAACGACTACGATAACGCTGTTGGAATCGTCGAGTTCTGGGGCGGCAAGATCGCGTACTACTACTGCTCTCGAATGATGGCTCACGGACAGGAGGATACCACAGAGGTTATTGGAACTGAGGGAAAGCTGACTGTCAACGGCAACCCCCAGTCCAACCTTGTCAATTACTATCACTCTGGCGGTATCACCCGCGAGGTGCCCGCTCACTATTACGGGCGTTTTGAAATGGCTTTTGTGCAGGAGGCGAACGAGTTTGCTGAGGCTTGCTTGGATAACAAGCCTCTCCCTCTGAAACTTACAAATGCTGTGAGAGCTGTTGAGATTGGAGCTGCCCTGCAGGAGGCTCTTGTGAGTGGAAAGCAAATCAGGTTCGATGAGATAGGACGCCGAATCGAGGAGCCCAAGCTGTGATACATTATAGGTTGCGAGAAAATATACAGATAGGTGTTAGGTATTGTTAACCATCAGTCCTCATTCGAGTCTTGCGTCCATTGCTGCTGCAATGACATACTTAGTGAATCTGTTTGCCAGCCAGTCTTTTGCTGAATGTGTCGTAAAAAGTCAAGAACCATATTCTGATCCAACTTTTCGGTAAAAACACTGCCCCCTGCAAAGTGTTAGAAGAGAGAACTGTCATTTGGCTCCAGGTGCGACAGACAAACTGATAATGAATGTCGAGCTGTGAATAGCGCATTTTCGGCTTTTGAGTGAGAGCTTGCTAATGCTATTATCTGAAGTAAATGGTTTCGAATCGTTCGCTGTATTGTATTCGTCAGTTCGATCCCATCGAAAGATTTAGGAGGATTGAATTCTGACCTCAACCTTCTTGCTCTCTCGGATCTGCTCAAATACTGAGTCTGTAGCAATTGGCAGAGACATGACCAACACAATCTTCGCAATATGGTAGTATTGCAAACCCACCGCTATTAACGCTGATCAGCATAAACCAGATCGTCTATGATGTGACCTACAATGAAAAGGCGAAAGAACCCAAATAGTAGGTAGCAATTTCCCTTCATCCTTATTTCTGGTGGTTTCTAGAATTGGATTGAAAGCAGCCGGTTTGGAGTCAAACCAATCGTCAACTTGCAGTCGAATGCTCTCCAGGCTTTCGTTCGAGATGGATGAATCGGATGGGTAGATGGAGCTCAGAGATCGAGCAAGAAGGAAGACCATTTTGTTTGCGTAGGCTGCATCATCAGTGCGTCGAAAGATATCGGACTGGAGGTAATTCTCTAGGTTTGATCTCAAAGGCCGCAGTCTTGTCAGTGAGACATAAATGTCTTGTCGGAGACAGAGCCACGCTGCGGCCTCACCAAGACCGCCGTTGAAGTCAAACTCTGACATCGAGTTGACGATCCTGGATGTTCCTGTCAGGTGCATTTCCATATCCTCCGCTACGAGAGTCAGCATCAGTGTCGATGCGAAAGTATGAAAAAGTCCTCAGACTCACCGTCCATCTCTTCGTACTGCCGCAGTATGGCAATGGCGGCAAGGGTCTCCTCATCGATATGTCCACTCGCTTTATCAACAGCTTCTATCAAGACACTCAGGCAGGAATTGTAGTACTCCAGAGCCTCGGTCGAAGTGTCTGCCTTATCTCGATTGATATGACGCGAGGAGAAGGCGAAAACTGCGTATCGAAGCACAGGGAAGTACAACGACCGGCGGGGAACCTCCAACTCAAAGTGACGATGCACATCAGTCGCGTCAGCCCATAAAGCCATGTTTTCCGTAAAGTTCTTAACAAGCTCCGCCTCGCGTCTTGTGAATTGCATTGGCGGACGAGAGTACGGTGAGTCGGGGGAACGAACAAGCTCGGAGCTGTAGCGGAGATGTCGAGTCATTTGCGTACTTGCTGGAGAGTTTCCCGGTAACGACGCCATGCTCTGGGACACATGTGACGCCGGTGATATATGCGCCAGTGCAGACGCATGTTGATCCGTTTCTGTGGTATCAGGAGCGGCTGTCAAATCTTCAGCCAGAGATATACTAAAACTGTTAGCATGCTCCAATTTGAAACCCGTACAGCTCACTCTTCTTGTGCTAGCTCTTCATAATCCCGTGATACTCGACCGGTCTCGTCAACGTATTCCACTTGGGGCGTCAGCTTTATTGCAAGATAGGTCCTTCACACCCTACATGATTTTCTCGGTCGCACCCATGTTTGATCAGTGGAGAAGGTATATTCAGTTGATAGACCTAGGCCCGGTCGGAAACGGATCTGTAGAGCGCGCTCACAGTCTATGCCCGCCTTGACGCATGCCGAACATGATGGGACTTCCTTGTCACCTTTGATCAATTAGCGGGATGTAGTTCGTTGTAACGGAGACCTACATCGTATATGGCGCACTGCTCCCCTCAGCAACTCATCTCAACAAAGCCTCAATCTAGCATCTCACCTACCTCTGCATGCAGTACTATCCCAATCAGCCGCTGGTCCGGGTTCGCGGAATTGAACTTACCATCCAACGGCGACGCGACTATATTTCTTGGGCAAGGGATCTTCTACTTCCATTACAGTACTGATGCTGGGAGTAAAAGATAGGTAGTGAAGCAAGAGGATGGAACTTTGGCCGAAATGAAATAGTGTCAAACCATGTCACGTGACATTTTACAAGAATTTAGTTATACCTACTTAATTATTTAAGGACTAACTTTAATTAATATATTAATAAGAATTATAAAAAAGAAAGATATATAATTATTATTTTTATTTATTATCTTTTTAAATTTATAAATTTTTCTTAAAAAGAGTTTAACTTATATAATTATAAATTAAAATTAAAATATATTAGAAAAAAAACTAAATAAAAGGAAACTCTTTAAATTAATCCTAATTAATTATATACTCTTAAATACTATATAGTACTAGTTTCTAGAACCTAAATAATATTACAAGCTTAAAGGAACAAAAGGAACACGTCGATTAGGCCGCTCTAGAAAAATGGCAATTCGTCCTGATGGATGAGGGTTGGAGCGTGGACACTGTTACCAGCCTTGTCCATAACACCAAGCTCCAGAGAATCGGCGTTACCATCTGTCCCCCTTCGAACCAGTGGAACTCGACTGCTGATGTCGCCACTCACATTGTAGACATGAAGAGCTGGGGCGTGAAGGGCGCCAAGATTGACCTGTTCTCGTCAGATGTACAAGCGATCCATGTCCAGGAAACGACCGACTAAAGGGTCATGCTATCTCCCGCCGGGGTCCAATAGTCTCATCATACTGTCTTATGTACTACTCTCGTATATACTGGAGTTTGCCTCCTGATTATTTTTGCCATCAGATTCAAGTATCCCGAAATCCCCATGGATATATTTACGCCACTTTATCAATTACAATGCGTGCGGGGTAGCAGAAATATGTCTCAGCGAGTGAGCAAGTTATTGAAATGGTTGCAATCCAAGAAGTAAAGAGCCATTGACAATAAATCCCATACCACCTACTCAGCTGCTGCTGGATGAATGGGATTCCAGCGGCATATGCAGGCGGGCCACGGCTAAGCCGTGGCTAGCTGAAAAGCTTAAACAAGCTTAGTTTATGTAAATCAGATGCACTGGACAATTCAGATCATACGAGTTCTGCCCCCTGTCTCAGTTCTCTATTGTATTTTCGACATTGCATAAAATAATAGAAATATCATTATGTCATTTGTGTTCAGTATTGAGGCCGTCCACGTCATATTGAGGCCTACCTTGTTGGTAAGAGTAGTCTTATTTGATAGGACAGGGGCGATGTTAATGATGTAGCCTCCGATGTAAGGTGTATTTATATGGGAGGGAGAACGACAGTCAAACTGAGAAACCCAATTCAAACAACTCCCAACCGTGTTCACTTCCCCAAGTTCCTTTCTAGCCATGCCTTCTCAAAACAGGACCCTGAAACTGAACAGTAAACTCTCATTTGGCAAAATCTTCGAAGCAGGCAGCTTCATTGTCTTTTACTCGTCATCATACGATCCAGTACCAGACACTACTGCGTCTATCGACAACACCAGTGTCAATATCACCAGTGCTGACGATGAGGACCTTCTGCACATCTCTTTCCGCCGTGTTGAAAATCAGATAGTGTTCAACAGCCGCCTCAAGGACACGCAAGGCAATTTAGTATGGGGCTCAGAAGAACGAGTTCCCCTCCAGGGCGTGTTTAGTAAGACTGATGTTACGATTCTTGTTCGTCTTGAGGACGATGTCTACCAGGTCTATGTGGACGATTCGATCATTCATAGCTATAAAAAGCGGATTCGAAAAGATGCCAGAGGAGTCTCTTATAGAGCCAACACCAAGTCTCTCTTCACTGATCCCATCCAAGTCCAGCTCGTGACACCCGACGCGGTCTCAGATATCAAGCTCAAGCCGGCAACTAGCTACGAAGCTGCATACTTTACTCTGAAGCCCGAGGACATAGCGGCAGAGTCCGAGAAAGACCCGTTTGACTACGTCATCATTGGATCTGGAATCGGCGGTGGCATGCTTGCCACAGACCTTCTTGATAAGAATAAGCGTATGTCGAGCAGCTTCAGTTCACAGTCGAACAACTCAGTTACTCGCTCCTCCGGAACTTGCGATGAGGCACATCCCATTGCGGAAGACACAAAGGAGAGGACTAAACGGATTCTCGTTATCGAGCGCGGGAACCTCCTTTTCCCGACACACTCGCTCAACATGCCTCGCCCGACGAGCCGCGGAACCTACGGCCAGATGAACGATCTATTCTATAACCATTTCAAGAGCAACTGGGAGATGGACGACGAGACGCGCAAGATTTGGAAGGGCGGTCCAGTGTACTGCCTTGGTGGCCGTAGTACGGTCTGGGGTCTCTTTTGTCCCAGGTCAGCCCTGTCTTCCCAAGTTATCTATATCGACATCTAACACAAAGCGCAGAATCGACGATGATACCTTCAGCACATATTTTCCAAATGGAGTATACAGCGAAACTTGCGAAAAGCTGAAGAATGGATGAATATCTCGTACCCACAAACTCTTCCCCTACACCGTGCGCTCAAGGACAGTCTGAACCTCCACGATGAGGAGTCTCGGCTTCCGACTACCCAGTGGGAATGGGGACGTGTGGCTTCTGAGTTCCGGAACCCAGCTAACTTTGACTTTGCTGAGGGCGCATTCAGCACAGTGGACCGCCTTCTCGAGGCTGCAATGGACAATCACAATGGTCAGGGAAAGTTCAAGATTCTTATCAACTCACTCGGTTCCCATCTGGAACCCCAGCCACAGCCTGGAAAGAAGCAGTCGGCCACGCATGTGGTTGTGTCAGCTAAAGATACCTTCGGCAGCGAGTTTGCTCGCAACTTTGGGCATCTTACCGACCACTATATCTTTTATGTCACGATGCCGTTCTACTACAAAGACATGAAACTGAGGAATACTCTTGGCGGCGTTAAGCTCCAGACCGACATCAAATTCAATTACATCGACCAAAGCACTGCGCTGGCCAATATCTCACTTGACGCCTCCTCTTTCCTGCCTCGCCGGAACATTCCAGACTCTGAACTTCCGCAATTCATCATCGCCTACATCTTGCCCTCTCAGCTCTCCCGCGATAATGAGGTTGATCTTGACGACGAAGGCCGGACACGAATCAAAGTTGGATATGCCGACGATGGTAAGCTGGACAAGAAAAAGATTGTCTTGAAAGATTTCGCTGTCGACGTTATGAACAAGATTGCTGTCACTCTTGACATCCAATTCGTCCAACACAAGTTCGACATGGACGACTATGTCATACTCCCCAAGATTACTAAAGATAACATCCAACTGGGCGAGCTAGGTCCTGGTGGCGTAGCGCACGAGCTCGGCTCGATCCCGATGCCCAACGCGTCCAAGAAAGGGGGCATCCTTGACGAGAACCTCAAGATGCAGTACGGCTGGGACAATGTCTACGTCTGCGACTTGTCCGTCTTCCCCTACTCACCCGCTGCCAATCCAACTCTTTCCCTAGCTGCACTCTCACTCCGCCTGTCTGACCACTTGGTGCCTCCCAAGGACACTGACTACCAGCCGATCGTGGTTCGCAATCTGTGCCCGAGCACTGTTTATGTGACCATGACTCTATCTCATGAGCGAAGCTTGTCGTGGGATCCGTCGCCGGGCAAGGATAAGCGGGTGAAGCTTGAGTCAGGTCAGAGCATGACGTGGAAGCGAGAGCAAAAGGAGACCATCTTCATCTACTCATCGGAGACCGGGAAAGATTTCAATGTACAGATTGTTGAGCCTGGAGTTACAGCTCTTATTACAGAGTCGCCCTAACGGGACCACTTGGGTATATGCAAGTCCATAGTAAAATTCAGCCTCGAAAGTCTATGGTCGGATAGGCACGATATATCGATGGTGAGGTGTCATCCAGTATAATTCAACTATTGAAGAATGTTACAAGCACTTTTTAAAATGAAAAACTTATTATTCAAGCTTTCCCTTTATTATATTCCAAAGGGTGTAGTCAAGTCATGTTTATCCCTCTACCTAATGCTTTGCTAGGCAAAATACTTCCTGACTCTTGAGAAATCTGTCGAAATTGCCTGAAACCCTCCCAATTCTTATCCATAGGACCAGGCATAAATACAGTGCTATCCGAGTCTATTTCCCAAGGAGTTTGTGTACTCTCAAGGACCCGATTAGTTATTGACTGCCATGCCTCTGAAGATTATCTATTGTTTAGTTAAAGTCTTTTTATCCCATGTGTTCCTGTAGACCGCCGCTTGCCGAATATGCCTTTTCAGATTATCCTTTCTAAGAAATGATTGTCTACAAATACTTGAAAAGATGGAGAGCCTGAGTTCATGACCATGTTGAGACCCAACTTAGAGCTATACAGCCGTGGTTAGTCTCTGCGTAACTTTATGCAAGATTGTCTACCTTGAATCCTCCAGACCGTACAGTTGAGCATACTGTGGTTTAGCTGCAGATATAATAAGACTATTGATATGTTCCCCACTGATTTGAGCAAATAAAAACGACACTGGGACGTGATGTGAGACACAGCTGAAAGACAGGAATTTGCGCTAGACTAGATACATGCACAGTGCGTGCCACTCCTAAGGGCTGGTGGCTTGGACAGCATTTACGGACTAGTCTCGACCCTTGGCCCAGCATGCGGTCAACGTTGACTTTATGGTCAGCCAGCATAGGCACCATTTACTCATTCTGCACAAGTTCTAACATCCTGAATACTGTATCTCATATTGAATCATCAATCAGAAAAGGCCATCAAGCTCTCGCCATGGAACCCGAATCACTTCAGCCCAACCAGGTCCAGCTCTGGTCCTCACACCGCCCTAACTTAGAAGTTGGTGACTACACATTCACTGCAACAGAAACCATCCAGCCTACTTCGAATTTGAACGACTTGAGACAACTCTCTAAACTCACGCAAAGTCTTTCTGTGCCGGGACCAAAGTTCAAACTTCTGCATTCATCAGACATCCACAGCGTATATCCAGTTGCTGGGAGTATTGAAACAGGCGCCATATTACCGCATGTGACCCTTAAACACTCTACACTGGCGTGGGAGCGACAGGTAGTGTTTCCTGGCGACTATGCGCCAGACAGCAGCAGCAAAGTCCCGTGGCTTGCCGTCCTGTCTTTCACTGAAGACGAGCTCATTTTAAGTGAAAGTGCTGCTACTACCCTCGGCTTCCCTTCAGGTACAGTACCATCGAGATATGGAGCTGTTGCTACCACGGCAAGCCAACTCAAACTCCTCAATAACAGCATCGCATCGCCTCTTTGGTCGTCTAACTTTGGTGATGATTACGCGGACACCGATCCAGTGGATGCCCTATGCATACGGCCTACCTTGTTCAAAGAGCTTTTCCAACCAGTCGCTGGTGGAAAGGCATGTAACGATATCGTACCGTATCAGTTCATGGCACATGTGCGCCATTCTCATAGCAGTAGTGATATAATCAGTATCGTCATTAGCCCTCGCAGTGGACCAACTGAACTCATCAAACCTGCTCGGATGGTCTCGCATCTCATCTCATTGGAGGGAATACCTCGGCTTGACGTCTCTAGCAGTGCTTCTTCTGTGGCCCTGGTGTCCCTGTATAGCTGGGACTGGATGTGCACGCCCCCAGCGGGTCCTACTACTCCGAAGGATATTCTCAACGCCCTTGGTAAGACTGTTCAGCCCCTCTGCGTCCCAAAAACAATTTTATCTTCTATTGTTACCTCAACTATCTCTTCTTCCTGGCTACACGACCGACTTGAAGCCGGGTACACTATAAAACCTTATCAAGATGCTAGTGGTCAGAAGGCGACTTGCATTCTTCGTGGGCCATTAATACCTGCGCCTGAAAAGCCTGATCCATCCTTTGGGAGTTGCTGTTCGGACAACGGCAAGGACCTTTTGAGATTTGATTCTGCGACTGGATTGCCTGATATCACCATGCAGTCCGCTTGGACACTAGGTCGAGCAATGGCTCTTGGCGACAAGTCATTCTTGACCAGCTTGATGCGACTTCGAGGCAAGATCCGGGCTGAAGCAGTCCGCGCAGCAAAGGCAGCTTCGCGGGATGCAAGTGGTACCGGTAGCTGGACAAGCAAAGACGTATTGGCGAACCTAGCTACTACCCTGGCCAGTATCGCCAAAGCGCACTCTGACAGCGCTCACAGTGCCGTCACTGGTCCAGTGCGCTGGACCAATCAGCAGGCGAGTTCGCAGCCACAACAGCGGCAACAAATTGTCAGTTTTGCTCATTTCGATCAAGCTACGTATCTCAAGCAGCTCGGGCTCTGGAACGTTGTGGAAGATTTGTTTGCAGCTACTACCCTTAACGCAGACGCCTCAGTCGTTCAGTCATGGATACTGGAGAAACTCCTCCTTGGAGGCATTCCTCCGTCGTATCTGGTCATGACGCCGGATCAGTTTCCCCAAGAGAGTATTCGTACTTTCAGTATTGACTCAACTTGGGTCGCTCTTATGATCGACGGAGCACTTAGTCTAGCAAACCATCATTCTCGTGATGGCGATGACGATGTGATACGGAAATACATCAAACATGCAATCAACAAGTGGCTTACACAACCACTTCCCGATGAACATGTCATTCAACAGCCACCACGATGGGGAGTACTCCTTCGAAGTAGTCTGGTGTCTTCTTTTCCAGATTTGAAGGTCGTAGGGTCCAGCACGGCATACTACGACCCAAGTACGAGCAAGCCCTTTTTACTAAGGAGGGTAGCCCCGGATATCATGCTATGCCTCTCCGACTTTCGACCGGGCGACTCCGATTTTACGTATCTATGTATATCCCTCCCGATTCACCGACAGACGTATCAGCTAGGCGAAACATTTACAGCGTAGAAATTGCGTGGCGACTTTAAGCTTCCGCCCACGTCATCAGCTCCATCTACTTATGGAAAGGATGGGACATGCCAATGGACAAACACGGACCATAACCTTCCCTACAATTGGACGACAAGGATGCTAGATCCTTTGAGCTACGCGCAGCAGATCTATTCCAAGTTAAACGGATCATCTAGCAGTATTGACTCAACAACCTTAGCTCTCTTTTTGGGGCGACCGACTCCCAGTTTGATGCTAGAGGTGGGCAGATTGACCAGATCACCTCCCGCGACGCCTCCGCCATATCTGCCAGTGACATTACCAAGTCTCACTGCCGCATCTTCACCCTCCAAGTCTAAAGGATCAGTAAACTCAAAAAAGTCTTTTTCAAAGGCAAAAGCTTCATCAACCCTGAAACTGTCTCCAGTGACATCTTCGATACAAACCATTTCTGCAATCGCCAATATCACTCTAGTCCTCCTCGATAGCAGTCAAGCATACCATTACGGTTGCCCTAGAGTCACCAACATCAGCGACATTTTCACACCCCGGGACCGAAAACGGCTTTCGACTCTCAATAAGACTGGGTCGCAGGGTTCTGCAAGGAATGATATCGTATTTACCCTATACGACGACTTCCGTCGCAATGGATAAGATCCTAACATGAATGAAGGGGTTGAATATATCAGAGTCGTCATTCCCGTAACTGGAACCTGGCTAGAGTCCAACGAGACGATCACACTTCCAGCAGTTGATGAGGCTGACGGTTCCAAGACTGATGTTAGCGTCGATGCTTCGCACCCCACGTTACTATTTATCCCTGGATCCTTGACATCGCCAGTTCTACCAGCCGTGCGTTCGCTTGACCAATCCCAACAATGGACTTTTCGTCGATATCTTGCACTCTCACGCATGTACACCGCACCGGAGCCAGCAGATGGCAGTCAAGTCTCAGTATCCTCAGATGATCCAGTGGTGTCCGTTCTTGTAGTCGAAGGTAAACCAAGATTTGACTTGACTGGAGGTTCAGAGGATGCAAGCTTTGTCCTTGAGGGCGCACTTCTTTTGCCAACAAAGTCAAGTAATCCCTATGTGTTGGCTGGCGTTGGAGTAAATATCATCTTCAAAGCCAAGGACTCTGCTGTTCAAGAGTTGTTAGTTAATGTTCAGCATGTCGAAAGCCATGATACTTCGTAGTAGTAACTTCGCCACGGCTAGGAAGCTCATGGGGTCATGGCGAGAGCGGGATACGCTCAGAGCCCGATTAGGGTAGACATTGATTTAAATAGTTTATTCAGAGGGTTCAGTGAGGAGAGAGCTAAACCAGGATTAAATAATCGGTCAGTAGATGACGGCTACTTAGAAGAGAACTTGGTCTTCTCTAAAGCTCCGGAATTGGTAGATAAATAGAAAGACCCCTTGTCCTTAGTTCTAATAGTAAGTCATTTACATCTACTTAACAACAAGTAGCCAACCTACATGGCGTAAATAGTCCTATAGATATTTAAAGTCAAAGCTAATGGATTGTCCTGTCGCGAAACGACATAGAACATCAACATTCAGAAATATCGGTAGTCTCTAAAGTTGTTCTGTTAATCATTCTATCTACCGAAAAACCAACCCTGGTGTTGGCATCATTCCGCTTTATTTTTAACAGATAACTACTAATCTATAGAAACTGTACTACGTATGATATGTGGAACAAACGGAGAGTTCTAGTTAGACCTAGGATTTATAAATCTTATTTAGACTCTCTTAACATGCTTAGCTCTGCGTTCTGAGTATTAATAGAAGACCTATGTAGGACGGCAGGAGGGTAAAGAAACAGAGAAACCTACAGTTACTATTACACTTAAGTCAAGAAGTGTATACTTGTCTTTGCCTTGGATTACCTGTTTATTCCCCTCTTACTCTCTCCAGGGAGGGCCTTGTTGCTCTCGTTTAGCTACTTCTTATGCTTTTGAAGTTGGAGATCATACTTCAAGAGACAGTATATACTAAATCGATCAATTTATCCCATGTAAATTCTGTCTTAAATAAGGCTAATCCACTCGAACTGTGGACTTTTATCCATAATCTCACCATCCATAATCCCATGCACATAGGCTTGTCCAATATACTGATAAGCAACACCACCTTCTTCACTCCGGATCTGTCGTAGTATAAAAGGCATTTTGCCTCCATTCAAGACAGAGATGAAGTCCCCTACTTTAATGTCAAGATTGCTAATTCCAATCATACCAGTCTCTGAAATAAACCCCTTCTTGTTGAAAGCTTTGAGGCTGACGCCACTGGGGATTTGCTCGAATTCGTTGAGGACCATTGCTTCCGCATTAGCTCTTTTTCCAAGTCGTTCGTAAAGGCCCTTTCCATGGCTCGTATCGCACATTAATGTACGCCATGACGCTTCCTGGTATGTTCCCCCTTGAGGGTACTCGTCGCCTGACAGGGCCTGCCACCTATGGACCATTTTCTTCATGCTGTCAACACTATCCATAACATCTCCCAGTTCTATGATCGGTTCCAAAATCAAGCCTCGTAGGTCCAAGACCCTATGCGAATACGATATCCTGGTTTGCGTTTTTTCATCTCCACAGGCAGCGTAAAGCCTGTACAGATAATACCAGGCTAGCTCAAGGCTATGACTTTGGCTGTCAATGTCGGCAGACCAGTCAGGAACCCAAGTCGGTAGACTTAGAGAACGGTTAACCTCGGGGGCTCTTAGTATAATCTCAAGTGTACCGAACTCTTCGATGAGGGATCTCACCCCAAGGGTGAAAGCCTCTTCATGTGGTAGGGTATAATCTGCCGAGATGTTACTTCCAAGTCCAAAATAGGCATACATCTTATCCCTCGGGTCAGATGCCTTTCGGTCCCTGAAATCATTCAACACATTGCCCATGAATAGTATCTTTTCTCGGAGACATTCCTTAGCATAGACGAGTTTCTGCAGATGGCCCCAGAACGAGCCGGGGACAACAACCCGCTTGCAGCAATTGAGGAAGTAGTGATCAAGGGAGTTGTTATGCGCCGCTACAAACAAAGAAAATGACAATTGTTCTGTACCGCATACCACGGTGGCATCTGCAGGAAGAACTGTTTCCTGCACGGTCCAGGCGCGATGCCACCAAGGTAATTGGACCAAACAAGACAAAGCAGTATAGCCGCCACTGAATAATTCCGTTTTTGGGTCACTGTCCGCCGCGGCACAGCCATAAGAGTCTCTGGCCATAAATTTGAGTAAATCGAAAGCCTTCATGACTTTCTCACGAGGGATACAGTTAGGTGTCGCATTAATCCCGTCAGAGAAGTCGCCTAACCAGAGTATTGCTTCCGTCGTGCGCGTGTAGATTTTGCTCATTAGCTTGACTTGATGGGACTTCTCGACATCATTATCTTGATTAATGCATAGCGCGTCCACCCAGAGACGTCGCTCGCTTTTTGGGTATCTCAATCGCCGAAGAGCGTTGAACAGGTTGACTGTGACATTTCTTTGTCTACCATCAACCTCAATAGAACGGCAGTCGAGAGGATCTCCCCATACGTATGACAGCGCTTGGTATCTAGGGCCTGCATCGAGAAATTCAGTGCTTAAGACACAGCGCAAAGGGTCGTTGTACGTTGCTGGGAGGAGATGTAAGATTCTAATTTGGTGGCTCTGCAAATCGATCGCTGGATATTCTGGCATATGCTGTGCATTGTCTGGAACCAGGTGCCGTTGCGTTGCGTTGGAGGCGGCTGGCGCATCGCCTCGATCTTCGGTTTTCTGGTCATGAGATCGCGTTTGAGGCATTAGAGATATAGAGGAAGCAGTTTTTCAGGGCGCCTGTTTCAACTGTGCGTGATATTGGAGAAGCAATGAAACCTGGACAATATTTTATCGGGAACTCGCTAGTCTCGTGTGGCTGTGCTTGCTCAGCCTTGGAATCTACCTTGTGAGGCTGTGACGACGCAAAATTACAATTATATCCCAATCGATTGATTGAAAGCCTCATTACAATATCGCTTGTTGTGTTGTTGTTTAGTCTAACTCTTTCGTTTTCGGCTCCTGGCAGTGTGTAAAAAGACGATTTTACTGTAATGGAACTATACTTAGTAAACCTTATATTACTTGCTTGAATTAGTTTTATTCTAGAGATTTAATACATTAAATATAGGAATAATACAAAAGGAGGCAGGTATTGGTCTAAAAAGTAAAAAGATAGAAGGAGCTTGAAAATAGTATTCGATAGATTAGGAGCTCTGGCTATATTTACATTTACAGAAGATAGATTTCATTAATATTTTATCGACTTCTCATCCCTCTTACATAAGAATATGTACAGTATCTTCTATCGCAAACACCATAGCGCATGGCTCCAGCGCTGGGGATACATCTGCCTTTTAGTCATGATATGTCCGGAAATGTCTCAGTATACTTATATACTAGTCGTCCGGAGGTTCGGGGCCGGTGTACCTGCTCGTGTTACCACATTGAGCTTGAAAACGGAAGCAGATCCTTTCCAAAATCCGCCAATGACGGAAAAGCCTCTGCTGGTTCCGTGTCTGAATATGGAAAGTTGAGGCGTGATTTATGGATATTCTGGCTGACCCCGCACCCCAATCGCAGCATTATTAAGTTTCATATGATGTGAACTGGAGTCCAGGACTGATTCTCCAAACAGAGAGCTCCGTGTACGTATAGGTTGAGAATATCAATTTCACATACCTGCAAAGCACCACTCAAGACCAAATTCGTACCATAAAGCCGATGATCATATAGTTCTATGGGGGTAACTTCCGCGTATAAGGTTAAGCTTTTTTTGCCAAAGGTCGTAGTAAACTCCGCATCTGGCATCTTGGCGAAAAGAGACACGGAAGCTAATGATCCGAACGACCAGGTAAGGTATGTCGATTCCACGAGATGTGTACTTTTCTTTAAATACGCCACCGCCGTCGTCAATAATTTCTATGTGACAACCTTTCCAATCAAGCGCTGTCTCCTGTTACAATGAAGTTAACAGCCTACATCAGCCTCTGGCTGCTAACTCTTCTTCACTCAACTCTCGCTGCAGATGTTGTCCCCAGGTCTACCTTTACTGAGGTAACCAACTACGGCGATAACCCCACAGGTACTCGAATGTGGCTGTATGTTCCGAAGACGCTGGCTTCGAGTCCTGGCATAGTCGTCGGTATCCATTGGTGTACCGGTAGCGCTCAAGCATACTACCAGGGTACACAATGGGCACGCTACGCCGAGACATATGGCTTTATTGTTATCTACCCTCAGACGCCATATACCCAGGATAATTGCTGGGATGTAGCATCAAAGATGACGTTGACTCACGATGGCGGCGGTGCTAGTACCTCGATCGCCAATATGGTCAGGTATATCACCAAGGAATACAATACCGATAAGAGTAAAACCTTTGTTACAGGTACTTCCTCAGGAGCTATGATGACTGTATGTGCCAGTGAGGTCTCTTGACACGAGCAAGCTAATATAGAAACAGAATGTTATGGCCGCAACCTACCCTGATATCTTTGCAGCAGGAATTGCATATGCAGGTGAGTTGACACGCCTCACATCCAATACTTACATCACACGTCTTACACACGTGCACAGGTGTCCCAGCCGGTTGCTTCAAGAGCGCAGATAATATTCCCGATTTCTGGAACTCAACATGTGCCACCGGCCAGTCAATCTACACCCAGACTCAGTGGGCCAATGTTGTGAAGGATATGTATCCTGGATATACTGGATCACGACCCAAAATGCAGATCTATCACGGGTCGGTAGATCAGGTATTGAATGTACAGAACTACTACGAAACCATTAAACAATGGACTGGCGTGTTTGGTTATTCAACTGACCCGCAATCCACGACGCCTAACTTCCCACGGAGCCCGTATACCAGATACACGTTTGGCGATAAGCTGCAGGTAAGATAAGCAAGCATCCCAGTTTCAAGAAATATGACTGAAAACACGTTTAGACGTTCTTGGGTCAGGGTATTAATCATTCGATTGATGTGTTCCCAGAGGAAGACTTAAAGTGGTTTGGTTTCGCTGTAAGTCACATCACTGTCAATAACATCCTCAATGTGCATTACCTAACGAAGTTCCAGGATCCAGTAAAGCCTTCATCCACTACTACCGCCACAACACCGACAGATACTGGTAGCTTGGAGGTTTCTCCTCAGTGGGGTCAATGTGGTGGCATAGGTTGGACAGGTCCCAAACAAGTAAGTAGTCAATTTATCAAGGCTTCCGTGGGATTTTATTAATGGGAACAGTGTGCAAGTTCATTCAAATGTGTCAAGATTAACGATTGTGAGTACTCTATCAAATGTTGATTTGATCTACTTGCTGATATCTACACAAGGGTATTCCCAGTGTCAGTAGTTGTTCTTAGCTCGGCGATGATTGCTTGAGATTTTCAGGGTAGATATATGGCCTGTATCACCCGTTTGAGCCAATATGTGGCGGTAAAAACATACCGGAGGCTCCATGGCCACGTCCGAGTGCGCAAGGGTAGAACTGGCCTCAACATAACACAGCCAGCCAGCATTTGATGATACAACCTGTCGCCGCGATAGAGCTGATTACCTTTTCTAATGTGACGCTGTCAAATTTTTGCATGCTGGCCTGTTGCTAACGCGCGTCCACCATGCGCTCAATGCCGGTCTTTTCGTAATCTCATCTTGCAACCCCAGACGCGGCAGAAACTGAAACCAAGGGATGTGATATATATCAACCAATGAGAATTGCTAAGAACAGTCAACAAGAATTCCGCTCGAAATGTAGATATAACTCACATTTCCGGCAAGGTACTCGCTATGAGAAAGTACTTTTTCGTAGTGTTCCAAGACCTTGACCAAGTCGCTTTCCAGTCTCTCGACTGTGGCCCTGTCAGGATCGCCTCGCCCCATAAACCTGTCCCGTGTGAGTGCAACGCGTTAGATGAAAGATATTGAAAGAACCAAGTACCCTTTGAAGATTTTCTCGTATGCCAAAGCTTTCACTGTCGGGTCAAAGTAAGAGTACTCAACGCTAGCCGCTTGCTCGTAAGTTGCCAGGTCCGCAATGTTTTGGTCCGTTCGCCTATTTAAAGCGCTATGTGGCCCGTACTTTGCAACCAAGTACTCGCAAATCGCCCTAGACTCGAACAATCGAGTGCCGTTATCGTCAAGAACTGGGATTCGTCCGAATGGATGGAATTCTTGCACATAATTGGGTTCCTAACGAGATAAGTAACGGCACAATCATGGATATATGGCTTCCTACAAGATGCTCCCCCTTCTGCATGTCGATGTTAGATAGTTCGTAATCCGTTATATTTAGTTCTGAAAAAACTAACAACACTCTTTGAGTGCAGGTTGATTGACGCGATCCATATAAAGTGAGAGTCATCGTTGTAGTAGTTGGTCACTGTACTACGAATCGGTGCCATAAGAGTGTCTAGTAAGACTTGACTTAAGAAACAAAAGAACTGGTCTTGATTCTTGGATGATACCTGGGATTATATTTTAGTGATCAAGGTTCTAGGCTATATAGAGAAACCTTGACCCAGATTGTGGAGTAGTGGAGGAGCATTCGGGATGTGGAGTCGGCGAAAGTGGAGAATCTAACTACCGACAACGGCACGGCACGGCATATTGTGATTGCCGCTACTCCTAGCCTGTAGAATCTCGCAATCGCCGCTACGTAGGGCAAGCATTGATAGAGGATTAAAGAGGCCTTCTGACTTTTATTTCCTTCAGACTCACGTAGTAGCAGTTTCAGTGTGTCATTCAACCTTAAGAAACAGCCCAAAATGCCCTCCCATAATGTTTATCCCAGCCCTGACGGACCCAGCCAAGTCGATGATACAATTCCGATCGCCCAGAGTCAGAGGACTTTGTTCGAATTTGGGATATTTGATCATTCAAAGATTCCAATGGAGCCAGAAGAATGGCCCGTTATCATCATCGGGTCAAGTATGGTAGGAATGACTTTGGGCGTTCTGCTAGGATATCATGGGTAAGACTCTATCACTCAACTCCTATGCGCCACCTTCTTGACATTTTCCAGTATCAAGTCAGTATCCTTCGACCGCCATCCTTCCACTGCTATACACCCCCGCGCAGCCTTATTTCTCCTGCGCTCCGTCGAGATTTTCCGCCAGTTAGGTTTGGAGGATGAACTCCGTTCAGAAAGCGCTTCAAACTTTGATCTTGACGCTGGAATGATCATTGTCGAGAAGCTAGTAGGCGGCAAGGTCCTGGCAAGTATGCAAGAAAGTGATCCAGCGGAAGTAGCCAAGGCCAGCCCGAGTCGCCGCTTATGGCTTACCCAAAACATGTTTGAGCCGCTCCTGCGCAAAAGGGCAAAGGAATTTGGTGCCGTTCAGGAGTTTAGCGAGACCGTCGTTCATTATGAGGAGCTGCCAGACGGTGTACTCGTCGTGGTGCAAAACGTTCAGTCTAAGAGTTACAGGAAATTTAAGACCAAGTATTTAGTTTCCTGTGATGGAAACAGGAGTGCAACAAGGAGAAAAGAAGGTATCGAATGGCAAGGTCCGGGACTGCTTGGTGAGAGTATTTCTATCAACTTCAAAGCCGATCTAACCCCATACCTCGGAACTCGGGCTAAGCATGGCGTCACCTATATTTCTAACCCTGCTATCGATGCTGGCTTTCGCTTGGAGAGCGGAGGCAAGGCTGGTTTTATGATCGTCACACGAGCAGGCGATAAAAAGTCCTTTTCTCCAGACTCAGTCTCTGAACGAGACGCGAAGCGATATTTCAAGGAAGCAAGCGGCATTGAGGACGACATCGATATTAAGGTCGACTCTATCTCATACTGGTCGGTAGCTGCCTTCAATGCCGAGCGCTTCATGAGCGCAACTGGCCGCGTGTTTATTGCAGGAGACGCAGCACATGTGATGCCCCCAACTGGCGGAATGGGCGGTAACACCGGTATACAGGTAAGTTAATTTCCAGCTTATCAGAAAGTATTCAATAATGCTGACTTACTTAGGATGTCCACAACCTGGCATGGAAGCTTGCGTATGTTCTAAGAGGGGAAGCCAGCGCTCCGCTTCTCCAAACCTATGATGCTGAGCGACGGCCAGTAGCTGGACTTCTTATGTGCCAAGCCTACTCAAGGCTTCAGAAACGAGTGTTTCGCACTGTCCCAGATGAGCCAGAACTTCCCGACATTGTATGCGAGATAGGTTATCGTTACCCTTCTGCTGCTGCTGCGCACATACAAAACCCCAACGGCGACCAGTACGAAGACCCGCATGCACCACTTGTATTGCCAGGAAGTCGACTCCCGCATGTGTTTCTTTCACGAGACGGTTCCCAGATATCTACCTTGGACTTGATTAAGACGAATTTCGTTCTTTTGACCACTGGTCAATCATCATCATGGATCGAAGCGGCCAAAAGTATGACACTTGAGATAGACTCTCACAGTATCAACAGGGACACTGGTACCGTCAGGGATTCTGAAGGCTCTTTCAGTCGTATTTGTAGGATCTCTGAAGGCGAGGCTATCCTGGTCCAGCCTGATGGATTTATTGCCTGGCGAGGCGAAAGGAGGAAGGATGGGCATAGAGATCAGTTACAGAAGGCATTGGAACTTGTTTTATACATAACCAAGAACTAATAATACTAAGTCCTGCAGGCTATGAGACCGCCTTAGGATTAGCAAGCTGATTAGCAGGTACATCTGTCATTAGAAAGGCTCATGATCCACGACATATATCCCAATCATTCATTTTGGCCCGCTGTGAAGTCTTTTGCAATGACATCAGCAGCGCACTAGCTTGGTGCGCCCGCAATTTTGCTAAACTTGTCTGCAAAGGAAGCTCCCTATATCCTCAGCTGTTATCATTTGTCCGTTGGGTACGATTTTGCTCTCCACAAGACTGTCTGACACCTAGCGGGAAGTACCAGACAGGTTATTACGCTGATAACGACGATTTAACGTTCCTACCAGTTTGGTAAGCGCCATCCCCGGTTCCCCACTCATATGCACAATCCGTATTACCTCTGTATCAACCTCGGAGGTACCATACATTACCAACACTCATTTCCAATGTGATATACAAGAACTATATCGTGAAACAAAAAAGAAGTTAAAGATTTCCTCCTTTTGAGATTCTTAGGTATTTAGCACCATGTGTCAAACGAAGACGTCTTAAGCGTTTATTATTCTAGGCAATATGATATGTTTCTGTAGCAGGTACCTATGCAACTACCTACGTATTTACTCAAGGTAGGGCATGCATTTGGATATAATGTGAATTATGAATTGCCCTTTTGCCACAACTGAAGATGGCGGGATCGCGACCAATCTGATAACTTGAAAACAGCCTCCATTTGGTTAGGCGTTCAAGGGGCAAGGTTGCTACATGTCATGGGGTTCACCTCCAGACTCGGAGTGAGCAAAGCTGAAAATGTGAGATAACAACACTAACACTATTAGGAAATCGCACAGGGAATTAATAATAGAATGCCCCGTGAGGCAGAATTGAGTAAGCCACCCAGCAGCCCGGTGCTCCACATTGAAAGAAATGCACACAAACTATTCGATAACAATTCGTATTACCCTGCAAGCCTCGTTGCATTTGTTAGACAAGATCAGTCCAGCCGCAAATGCCAAGAGTGAACGCCATCTGCTGTAGGCTTGTGTCTGGTAGGTATACTTCTAGGTAGAGCTCAGCTTTGTTTGATTACAGTGGGGGTTAATTAGATGCCAAATTGGAAGACTTCAATAATCCCTGGTAATGTGTTGTAGTGTCTCACTGTCGTTCTGTGACCAGCCTCCTCGCGCTACACAACGACGCCACAGCATTACCAGTCATCTTTCTTTTCTCAACAGCCTTTCAAGTGACATATAATTAATAGCTGTCAGCATGTTCTTTGATGGTTAACCCCACCTACATAGTATCTATATTGACATTCTGCCGTCACCCTCTAACGGGTTTCCTGATACATTCCGGTTTTACATATCCTAACCTGTTAAACACGCTTTTGAACAAAGCCAAACCGTTAAAAGACAAATCGGTATCCAAGGTAGCTTTAAGGCTTCAAAATGGTTGCTATCGCGAGCGGGCTGTGGTGGGACCACTCAAAAACAACAATCTTGGCCGCCACTCTGACCTTGCCTCTCAACTACAGCAACCTCCTCCTCTCAGGACTCACCATCCTCGTTACCATCGCCGGGTCAAGTTTCTGGAACATCGTTGCTTTCGCTCTTCATGACTGGAAGGCGAGGAGTGCGAACCCTAGTGCTCTTGACCTTCAGCATCAAGTCAGCCTACGGAACTCTGCAGGTGCTACTCAGACCCTATGGGAGGCCTTCAAGATCCATAAAGCTTGGTCAAAGAACCGGAAAAAGCCGATCATAAAGCAGACGTGTTCTGTGGTAGTTCCGGCTTTGATCGTCTCGGCAGGCTTCGCCGTCGCGGCGCTGTTCACCTCGAGAGTGGCCAACAAAGCTTACAGCAATGTCGTTGTACGAGTACAACCAAACAACTGTGGATTCTTATTCTTCAACATAACCAGTGAATATGATCTCCCCGCATTTAGCGCGATGGGGGCAAAAGGGCAAAACGACACCCGGCGGCTCGCAGCCATGTCGCCAACTTCTATGCAAACACTAGCAGCTCGACAGCTCCATCGATCTTTATCCGGCCAACTCTTCCATACGATATTAGCATTTTCGCACCTTACCCTTTCCCGGCTCGTGACCGCTGCATTCCAGGCCCTGATCGAGCGTTTAGCATCACGTCCGACTTTCTAAGCTCTCATGAGATGCTAGGAATAAATGCCAAGTTCGAAGATCGAGTATCTATACAGCTGAGCTTGACTTACTCTCCTGTACACACGGACGACCTTACCCAGGAAACTGGAAATGAGGACGGCGATTTTATGGAATTTTTCCTTGGGCCAATTTATGGCGCGACTAATTACACGTACAGATACAACAAAGCAATCGGAAACAAGACTGGAATTGGCTATTTAATTCAGTATGTTGCCCTGATTTTCCTTTTTTGCCTTTCAGACTATAAGTCAAGAGGAAATAGGCTGTCTTATGCTTGATATGTCTCGTGGAGGCTTCATAAGCTTTAGGCATCAATCAATAGGCCGTCTTGGTCTGACTTATGCTGATGAGTTAAGGGTCTTATCCCACGTTCAGCAGTAGCAGCTTGTCGAGTAATTCTTTGCTTTGGAAGCCAATCCCTGATTTCAGCCCCACTGATGCCGATGTCACTGTTCATTTCTTAAGCCAAAACAACATTGCGTATTTGGCTCCAGTTCATGATCAATGGTTCTCTGCTAATGGAACTCAAAACATAACCTCTCAGGTCTTACTATATTTGTCTCTGATCGCAACGTCGATACAATGGTTTGTGCCGATCGATATGTCTTGTGCAATCCTTCCATTGCGTCATGCACTTCTCCAGCCGGTATTCTCGGACTAGTGAACAGCTCGACGAGTACGACCCTGAACTACAGTACAACCCAGCTCTCTACAGCCGATCGAATTCTCTATTCCCTAGCACAGTCGAATACATATACAACTGTGGCAAACCTCGGTACAGCGGCGCTATGGGCCAACAACATGGTGACCGGACATGTCTCCTTCGGCCTACCGGAGGATCAGTGGAAGACTGAGGTGATTGGCTGGTTCCAGACCAACCTCGCCATGCTACAGGCACACGTGGTCGATTTTGCCTCCAACACAGCAGACTTAGGTCCCTTCGGATACGTTGAACCGCCCAGGAACAGTCATCTGCAGGATCAGTGCACCAAGCAGCTAGTACGGGCCGTTGGCGAGGTGCAAAATTTCAGTGTTTGTGGGATGCTTATCATCGTTTGCGTTAGCGCTGCCCTGATACTGCTAGATTGTTCGCTCGAGCGGATTGTTGATTTTGTAGACGATTTCTATGAGCGAGATTCAGTAGCTGGGAGGGCGAGGCAGGGAGACAACAAGCTACACCTTCTACGGATGGCATTGGGAGGAGACGACTGGACACTCGGGCGATGGGGTATCCCTGTGCGGGATAATGATGCAAAGTATAACAGACCTTGCGCTTCGAAGCGGCTTGTCTCCTATGGGGGTTCGAACACGGGACTCACGGGAGAAGATATAGGACTCATGCAAGTATGCAAGTGAAGGCCTCGTGAAGGGGCGAGGGGAAAACGAGGTCAGTAGCACCATCCCGGGGATTCCCTGGAAGGGTCGGGACGTCAAGATATGCTGTAACAGAAGACTGGGAGTCTGGGAGGTTCCGGGTTTATCAAGCCTCGTATCGTCTCCCACCTCACTGGTGATGCGGCTTGCAATTGCATTTTTCGCAACTGACAACAACCCGAGACATATTTATTGGCGGCAGTCAACCATACAACTGAGAAGGTCGGAATATTCTTAATATCATTGAGAAAAAACATATGAGAACCAATGTTCGTTGCTTTGCTGTCCGGTGAAGCTATTAACAATACGCAATTCGAGAGTTATAACCAGTGTTAGACCAGCTGGGCTACTGCTGGCAATACCGATCTTCGGGAGGCGTGATCTTTCGTAGCAGAGCTGAGATAATTAGTTATGAGTAGGATTGACTTGTGAGGCTGGAATATGTAGCACATCCCCCCGGTTCTTATCAGTCTAATAATACAACAACACACCTGGCGGGGTGGCTAGGTGGGTTGCTCCGTACAGAGCAAGGGTTGAAGTAGACTAGCCTAATAGGCACTCTGGCAGTCTAGGGTAGGCGCGAGCACTTGTAAAGAGGTTAAACCTAAGATACCTACCTTTCTTGATATAAAGGTACCTTCTGTTTTGGCATTAAACATTAACTTAACTTATCTAACATTATGCCGATTTATAGCTAAGCAGGCTTGATTGACATACTACTAAAAAGACCTTTACGAATAATTGTATCTTCTGACATTCATGGCTGGCGCCGGCTATAAGTCTTTTTAGTCTCCCTCGGGGATGATAAAATACAATCTATCTACACAACAATTAAGATCTTAAGCAATAACGAATGGTGCTCGAGGATATTCGATTTCATAAGAGGTCATTATAGGGATTTTTAATTCATTTTGAAGCCCTCAATTCAATTCTTGGTACACATCCGTCGCGACTCGGCAATGTCGGCTGTGGACGGCTGGGTGTGGACTAGCGCCTGATAAGACAAACGGCTGTCACTGGCTCAATTGCCTCCTCCCCAGACGACATACCAACCATCCATCAAAACCATATCTTATCATACTCAAGATATCGTTTAGCATATCTTATCAGTCTACAAGCCACAGTCTGTGGGTTGGTATTCATCAATTTCTAGACTAGCCTCTCCCAGAGTCGTGATATAGCTGCCGTCTAAGCCGAGATAAGATATGTTGGAAGGATACGGAGTAGGTGATGAGCAATTTACGACGACTGGTCTGATATTGGATCTATATTTAGACCGAGACAAGCTTTTGCCAAGCCATTTCCCCATGGGCAATCTCATTACGATCAAATCGGTTCGCAGATCACCATGGGATGACTCCTCAAAAGACTGATCAGTTTGAAAAGATGAGCAGAAATTCACGTTAGACTCGAGCGTCCAAACCTGGGGGGTAAGAAACATAATTAAGGCTATTCTAGAATACAATACGGAAACTTGTTCCAACGTCCGTAGCCTCGTAGGCTCATAGATGATACGCAATTGCCAACCATAGCGCTGCGATAACCTTGTTCCAGCTGGGAAGCTTTACATAGCACACAGTTGCGGCAACTCGGCACAAACCCACGTGGCACTCTTTCGATAATACTTATCGGCAATCTTGATAACTTTCAATTTACGTAAAGTTACACTCTTAAGCGATTGGTATGTCCTTGTCATTTATTATAATAGACCTGATCAACATGCTCAAGTTCCCGAAAGAGACTTAGAAGAAGTACTCTTTCCAGACACTATTATCTGCAGCTCTTCTTCACGGCTTCAAGGGCTATTATCGGTACCCGAGTATTCCTATACCTACCAGATAAGTCCGTAGTAGCGTGAGCTATGGCAACATCCACCGCGTCGGCTGCAGCAGCAGCGTCATCCGTTGTTTGGTGGACACCAGACCCCAAAGCTGGTGTTGGAAGTGGTAAGTGGTCAGACAATATACGGAGAAACTATTTCTCGTTCATGTATTCAATGGTTGACGTCGCGTAGGTGACAATGCATGGCAACTCACAGCCGCTTCTCTCGTCGCGCTGCAATCGATCCCCGGTCTCCTAGTCCTCTATGCAGGAATCATGAAACGAAAATGGGCCATCAATAGTGCCTTCATGGCCCTATACGCATTCGCCTCGGTGCTGCTCTGCTGGGTTCTTTGGGGTTACAAGGCTTCCTTTGGAGAGTATATGCTTCCATTCGTTGCCAAACCCGGAAACGTGCTCGGCATTGACACGATGCTGAAGCAATCGTACCTCCCTTCCATTGGCGTCGGTCAACAATTCCCCATGGCCACTATGGTGTACTTTCAATTCGTCTTCGCCGCCATCACCTTGGTCATCACTGCTGGAGCTTTCCTCGGTCGAATGAACTTCTACGCCTGGATGATATATGTTCCTCTATGGCTGACCCTCTGCTATACGGTGGGCGCTTATTCGATCTGGGGAGGAGGCTTCCTCTTCAAGCTCGGTGTTATCGACTACTCTGGAGGATACGTCATCCATCTCTCGTCGGGTACAGCAGGATTTATTGGTAGCTACTGGATCGGACCACGACTCAGCAGCGACCGCGCAGATGCCAGACCAAGCAATATTCTGGCGGTTCTCATCGGAGCGGGTATTCTCTGGGTTGGCTGGAACGGTTTCAACGGTGGTGATCCTTACGCAGCCTCCGCCGACGCAGGAGTCGCTGTGTTGAACACGAATCTTTGCACTGCTGTCTCACTACTTGTCTGGACGGGCCTGGACATTGCATACTTCAAGAAGCCTTCCGTCATCGGAGCCGTTCAGGGAATGATCACTGGGCTTGTTGCCATCACACCAGCCGCTGGCGTTGTCGCAGGCTGGGGCGCGATTCTTCTTGGTGTTGGTTCGGGCTCTGTTCCATGGTTCACCATGAACATCTTGGCCAAGAAGATGACCTTTCTGGAGCGTAACTTTGACGACACAATTGGTGTTATGCACACTCACATGGTGGCTGGTGTTGTTGGAGGGTTCGGCACAGGTCTTTGGGCTACTGTCGATGGCTGCGCAGCTTTTGGTCTGACCAATCCCGGAGGAGCAATCGCTGGCAACGGCATGCAGCTTGGATATCAAATGGCGGGTGCATGCTTCATCATCGGCTGGAACCTGGTCTGGACCAGTCTCATCATGCTATTCATCAAGTATGTGCTGCGTATTCCGCTGCGAATGACAGAGGAGCAACTGCTCTTGGGAGATGATGCAGTCCATGGAGAAGACGCTTATGTTCTTGGTCCGTGCGAAGCCCATGCCCATGGGTCTGGAAGTATAGAGGGCAGGGGGGAGTCCTTACACAGCCAAGACCTTGAACTTGGAGCCAAAGAGCATCATGGAAGTACGACATCAGCAGAGAAGGAAAAGGCAGGGCCAAGCAGGGTACCCAACTAAGTCCAGTCAGGCTCTTTTTGTTATCAACTACTTTCTAATACTACTGTACAAACTCATGAAATTGGGTAGCGCCTGTGGGGTCATTTGGGCTGATTCTGAAAGCCCGATTGGTCTTACGGCAAATAAAGATCTACGGATAACCTGTCACTAAATAGCATCATTGGTCAAATGAGCCTAGTAGATTTGCCTAGCGTAGACCTACAGGTTCATTCAATCGGCAAATATATAATCACCCTTACGTAGGGGATCCAAGCCACTCGGTCAAAATAACACATTAGCTTTTTCCCTCTTTTAGGCAGAATAGACTCTGTTTTTCCTGTAACCAATATCAACTCTCAATAAATAAGCCATTAAATATATGGTTAAATATCGTGACGCGACCATCCTGAGTAGACCCACAGGCGCTACCCAATTTCATGAGTTTATCCCTTTAAAGACGAGGAGGCAGCTTTGATGTACCAAGCCGGAAGAGTTAATCCGGTGGCCTTCTCTTACACCGTTTTGATGACTAAGAGGCTTTCGCTTGATCTAATTGGATACAGGTATCTCATGATCTCATCGGTACGGCGAATTACATTAGGTTTCGGTAGGACCGATGGATAAATCCACCAAGAAGTGGGCATCTCCTGACACTGGCGATCTGAAACAATCGCGCCAATCATCTTCTCAGCATCCATCCGCTTGCGGACCAAGCCGAGATGCAAACGTTCCATATTTACTCCACAACCGTTCTCAGCTGAATCCGATTACAAATCGTAGGGCGAAAATTCTCAAAACGAGTTACTAAGCTCGACGGACTTATGGACTTAACGGACTTAAGTAGCACTTACCATTTTAAGGTTATATTCGCACAGCAAAGCGATAATTATATAAATGTCTATCAATTCTACTTAATCACTTTTTGCATCACAGTTAGAAATTCAAAGCTCTCTTCTTCACATCATACCTCTACCAAAACGATTACACCTCCTTTTCCATCTACGAAAGATCTTCTCAACACCCATCATGTCTCCCTCCATTCACCAGCTTCCTCTCCTTGGCCCTCTCGTCGGTCTCAGCACCTGGACATTCGCAATGGAAGGCCTTCTGTATTGGCGCCGAACTCCCGCCCTTTCCAAGTACGGCGTGACCTTCGACCCGGAAACTGCTAAGAAGCAGAAAGCAGAGAAGCTGCCTGCATTCGTGCAGTGGCCCGCCGACAATTACAACAACCTGCTCGAGCAACCCACGCAATTCTACGCAGTTATGCTTGCCCTTAGTCTGCTGAATGTAAAGGACAAGGTCACGGTGCGCTTGGCGTGGGGATATGTTGGCCTGAGAGTGATTCACAGCCTCATTCACGTCTCGTACAACAACCTGCTTCTTCGCTTCCCCACCTTTGCGGCAAGTTCAGTCATGCTCTTGGGCATCACTGCCAAGGCAGCTCTGGAGCTTTTCTATTAAGTCCATGGCGAGTACTCGGGTCGAAACGCAGTGTCGGTGGGACACAGTACCTTTGGCATGGAAATAAATAGCATGCTGAGCACACACTATTTTGTTCGGCCACCTTCGATTATACCATTGGAGCTCCAGTAGCTAGTTGCCAATCAATCAATCCAAATAGCCCTCTAGTTTAATACCATCACTGATTTCAATACGTCAAGTAACTCGTTAAAATGACATCCTAGACTTTGGATAGTTTTGTAAAGTTCTACTAGGTTAGACAGCTGAGATAATGTTTCGATCATGCATACCCACATACACAACGGCGCTTTTACGTATGTATCCCAGTCGTGAAGTCGGGATGTAGTGTAATTCATCTACTTAGACGCAGCCGTTATAACAGATTCGGAATGGTGACCTTAATATCCGAATCCAGGTAGAACTGAGGCCAATCAAGGACTGGAAAGGAATGTTTGTAAAACCAACCTGTCGGAGCCGTAGGCGAGGCATTGGGATGCCCTATTCTTAAAGAGGCCACCGGAGAATAGTCATGAAAACCCCTCCATGACAGTTGAAGGAGCCAGTCCTAACTGCGTGTGCATGCTTTACAGTGCCTAGAATAACATGTTTCTATCTGCATCAAGGCCCTGTAGTACATAGACTACTATCAAGGGAAGGTGGAATAAGAAGGAGTAATTGATTTCTCACTTAGAGGCTATCTACTTGGTAGAGCTGATTGACCTACAATTTCTTTAATAGCTCTAGTAATGTCATTCCGTTCAAAGTTTCCTAGGATCTCCCTGTCTTTGGAGTCCATATCATATTGAATAACCTCACTTCCCGCAAATAAGAAGGCAGAGGGGAGAAGGGGGTGCTCCTCGTCTGATGCTTGAACGGTCCCTTCCTTATGAACGGCTGCCTGGAAAAGCTTATCAAAGTACGTGCATAGGAAAGATTTTCGTCCCCAAGACGAATGACTCGTTTAGCCACTTTATCGGGATTGTTCAATGCACCCGAAATAGCTTGAGAAAGCGATCGCGTCGGTATGAAGTTAATTCCCCCACGTGGCGCAAAAGGTGGGATGGGGAGTTTGCCCTCTGCATATTGCACTTAGGCCTGGAACATCGGAAAAATCAGTCAAAAAAATGATGCTCTAACTGTTGTTTCTTAAGTTGTTTATACAAAAGAAGGAGATTCTGATGATGCACTAGATAATGAGTCATATTATGGCAAATATAGCCGAACACTCCGCCACAAAATACGGCGGTAGCTACATACCAGCTGCCGAAGAAGAGGACATGTACCAGTTTCCAAAAAGGAAAAGCAAGAACCACGAAGAGAGCTACCAGCATAACAAGGCGGTATTTATCCATGGGTAGGTAATGGTGTATGCCATGCAATAGGAAGTGTAGCGTTATAGCAATCCTGTTATCGGGTAGGTATCTGGCAAAGAGGTTAAGCATATGTTATCTGGGCCCCAATTAGGGAGTGGCTCACTCCTCGATGTGGAATAGGAAGTGATGCATGCTATACTCGATTAAAGACCAGATGCATAGTTCAAAGAGCCAGTAAGCAGTGAGAGCAAAGGAAGTGTCAAGACCTTGACTTGCTAAGTAAGTCCTATACACAACGTAGGGGGAGCCATAGAATAGGAATCATCCACCACGGCGTCTTGGAAAGAGGCTCGAAGAAATTTCCAAAAAGTGGTGCAGAATTACCTCCCTTGTAGTGGCGTGGGCGGTGTACCTGATCAAGATAGAAGTCCTTGGTGAACTTACCGAACCAGATCTGTGGGAAGAGAGGGCGGCCGAGATTAAGAAATTCATGTTTCTTATAGTCGCTGTCAATATCGGTTACCTTACTCAGATCTTCTTCACAGAATACACCGGTCCGGTAGCGCATTTCGACAGCACCATCTTGAATATCGACATCATTATGCGATAAGTGGACAAAGTTGTTGGGGTCGGCAGCTTTTAGACACTACAAATCCCACATAGTAGTCGCTAAGTATCTCATATACGGCTTCAGAACGAGGATAAGACACGTGGTCTCTTGAATAAATTCAGTAACGTCATAGACGTCGGGACCGATAGTCACGTAGCATGATGACGCGGAATTATGCGACTTCACTTCGGCGCTTCTGAATGTTGGTTTTGTGCGGGACGGCATCGTATAATGGTGGCAAAAGCTTCGGAGAAGGAGCAGATAGGGGTAGTGAGCTGAGCGGGCACTATGGATGAATCATTGAAAGAGAGTTCTCTAGCTCTTAGCTGAAACGAAAGTCACATCTCCGACTCTATAAATTAGAGTAGACCTTTGGAATTCCTTGTGACGGTTAATATATTGTCTCCGTATGGCCCGCAATGATACTTGAATAATACGTCTTTGTCATTCTCGTCCGTCGTAGTAGTTGTAACTGTTTCTCCGCGACTAAGAAACAGTTTCACTTCTTTCAACGATCGAGAAAGTAGTCATAAACCAACCCCTCAAGCCCCTATCTGCCTTGGTGCTAAGAGGTCCATTTAAGCACTGCCTTGAGAGCTTTGCCACTCTTTGTATCGCTGATAGCTTGTTCAAAGTCCTTCACATCATAGTACGTAATCAACTCCTCTATCGGATATTTGCCTTGTGCATGCTGCTCAATTAGGAAGGGAATCAACTACTAGATGTTAGCGCGTCATTGGCTAGAACCTTAGAATGCATTACCTTGCTAGGGACGGCATCTCCTTCGCAGCACCCCACATATTCCCGTCCGTGAATAAGTTGTGCAAACACATCAACATCGACAGTCTTTCCGGGCTACAAGGCAAATATGTCAATAACTTCGCAATGATCAAGCTTTACCCATGATCTCAGCTTGACTTACAGACGGAGCTCCTACAGAAGCAGCTCTACCTCTGGTACCGAGGCATTTAATCATCGTCTCAATCACAGCAGGCACACCTGTACAATCGAGGGCATAATTAACCCCATTCGGTGGTGAGACCTCTTGCATCTTGGAGATAATGTCAGAGTCGCTGCCCAGTATAGTAGCTGTAGCCCCCAGAGTCTTGGCCAAGTCAAGCCGAGATTGTTGGAGGTCAACAGCGATGATCTCCTTGGCACCACGAAGCTTGGCAGCCATGACGGCGCTCATCCCTACCGAGCCGACTCCAAAGATAGCCACTGTCTTTCCAGGCTGCACATTGAGTGTATTCAGAATGGCGCCTGCTCCGGTCTGAAGACCACATCCGAGTGGGGCAAACAAAGCAAGATCGTTCTCGTCTCCTACTTTGACCAGACTTGATCGATGGACTATTGCGAGACGTGCAAATGAGCTTTGCCCAAAGAAGCTGCTATATAGGGCCTTTTTGTTTTGGCTGCCGTCCAGGTTCAATGCGCTAGAACCATCAGGCCGTTTGCCACCAAAGTTCCACGGAACAAAGGAATAGCAGTAGGCAGGATGTCCCGATGTGCACTGTTCGCAGGTGCCGCAATGGGCAAAGGAGAGGAGTACTTTATCCCCTGGCTTCAAGTCTATGATGTCTGCCCCTACTTCTTTAATGACTCCAGCCCCTGTCGAGATTGTTAGATGGTCTACCAGTAGCATCAAATTAGGAAGCTAACCTTCGTGTCCCAAGACCGCAGGTGCAGAGGCAGGTAGTGTACCATTTGCACATGACAAGTCAGTATGACATATTCCTGTTGCATGAATCTCAACTAAAGCTTCATTATTGCGGATGGCGTTAAGAGAGATCTGTTCAAGAGAGAATGGGCCGTTGATTTCTCGTAGAACCAGAGCAGTTGTAGTAGACATGGCGAGTTAGATAGTTTGAAAGACGTGGATGCTCAGGTTAGGTGAGAGGGTCAAGTATTCTTCACAACAGTCACGAGCAGCCATCTTTAAATAGAACAGAGGTCATATTATCTAAGTGGTCGGCGGGTATAATTCAAAGTTGTGTCTTGGTTGCCGTGTTTTGTTGCCGATGTCAGTTGACCTCAAGATAGCTATACCCTTAACAGCAAAGAGAAGACGTACGAGAGTCTCAGTTTACCTCTAGACTAACTACTTTCGGGATCGCAGAGCAACAATGCATCCTCTCCAGCTCTCCCAGCCTCGGAACAAACTTCTAGAATTTGGGACTGGGTTCGGAACTATAACCAATCATTCCTGGGGTAGACTTGGGGACCCACGAGAGAAACGCGGAGTTGGCTCTGGCACAGTATGGCTAGCTACCGTAGCTTCAAAAGAGGAGTCTAGACCTTACCAGTATTTACCTAACCTCCGAGGAAGCTATTGGTGGAGTTTGCGGGGAAGTTCGAGAGGTCCCACATGGTCGGAAAGGATGGGGATTGGTGGCATGAGCGATGGAGTTTCTAGTGAAACCTTGATTAACGGCTTGATGATGATGGCTTGCGTTCATCTATTTCTTTATTAACTTTCCTGAGGCTCATCTTCCAACATAAACTCAGACCTCGACAACGGCCACAATAGTAAGATGGGCTACAAGTTTGACCGCTTCGACATCACCGACCTAGTCTTTCAAGACTATCGGCAAACCCCTCTCAATGCGAGCGTTCTCGTACATAAATCCATTCTAAGAGGGAAATGACTCCTGTCCGTTCACCTCCATGGAGGTGGCTTGATTGTGGGCGATCGCCTCTACAAAGCCGCTTCGTCCGTTGTAACCCTAAGAAAAACCAACCGTGTCACCAGATTCCCCTCCAAGTCGCTGAGTATTCTGTAGCTTTGCTGCGTAAGCTTCACCTGCGGTTCCTGTTCTCTTTTCGGTCCAACCAGGTCCACATGGCTTTCATCTCGAACGAGGAAGCGATGATCCATGGGTCAAGGAGGGACTGGAGTTTACGAAGCAGTATTGGTGAGCGGGATACAAGTCGTGCCATCTCGTTATTGCTTAGCACAAAGTTTGGCGAAAGAGAGGTCTCGCTGGGAAGCTTTATAACCTGGACCGTTGGATCTATCAGTGTGACAATCTAATGTATCGTCCCCATGCGATACAGGGAGAATTCATGCAACATTCTGAGAACCCGTGCACTCAAGCAAGGCTGTCGAAGCTGTTCGTGATTGCCAGACTCAGTGGTTGTTTCCCCTGTATAAGATGCGATGCGGTCTCTTGTTGCGTCCTTTTTTGGAGTACCTCGTTCAGTTGGTCACCTCGGAATTCAACAAGGAATGCTTCAACAGGACTAGTTGGAGGGAAGGCATATTGGGTTCGACATGTTCAATTCAACGCTATCAATTCAATCTGGAGATGCAGTGGTTCAACTCCATGGGGCGAATACTGAGTAAGTCGTTAACGTGAAGGCGGATTTGACGGAACTGAATTGTTCGCTGGCCTGCGCTCGTTTCAGGCTCAATAACAGCAGGACGATGCCAGCTTCAGCCAGAGTAGCCTTCGTTCCAAGAACATCACCAACGACATCCGTAATAAGCTCGACAAAAGGATGATTGGAGGCAGTGGCCATAGACGGTCGGCTCATGACAATCCTAAACTCGGCCTTGAGACCTGGCACGGCCTTTGCAACATCGGCTATCAACTGGCGCATCTTACTCTTAGTACAGCCCTAATTCTCACCTGGCATGGTGCGCCACTCCATTACGATCTTGCACTGCGCGGGGTAGGCAGATATGTCTTCGGCCCAGAGTCGAGCGAAGCATGCACATGAAGACCTCTTCTTCGTTTCTATGTCCATCAGCTTCATACCTATGAACCTTTCCCTATACAAATCATCATCCACTACAAAGATCAGCCATTCTATTCTCAGCCCAGCCATTTTCTCTGCGGTATCTCTGCAACGTTTCTGTTCATTCCATGTCTATCAAGCCATGAGTGGACCAACCAAAACACAGAGTATTCTAGACAATGCACATATATCGCCTGAAATATTTGAGCTGCGCCCGGATTATCGGGCCCTCCTAGTACAAGCCGAGGGCATCCCTCCAGGGCCCAGCGACGCAGCCAGTGAGGCCATGTTGAGGGATGCAGAGGAGCACGTCAAGGCTCTCACATCAACCAAATCCGTCACTGAGCTCCCCCATATCGCAGCTTGGCGAGAAGCTTACAAGGCCTTCGGCGCCAAGCACCAGCGCACCCGCAATAGCCTGGAAGCCCTGACACTCCGTGTTGATAAGGGCGGCCTACCGCGCGTCAACCGATTGACAGACATTTATAACGCCATTTCTGTCAAGCATAATCTGGACAAGTATGATGGAGCGCCCTTCTTGATCCGCGCTACTGGCAAGGAAGAATTTCACACTACGGCTAGTGGACAGCCCTCGATAGAGCTAGCAGCCCCTGGGGAACCAATATGGTGTGACAGTACTGGTATTACTTGTCGTAGATGGAATTGGCGACAAGGTCCGCGGACTGTATTAACGGACGAGACTACTCGCGTCCTCTTTATCTTAGATGCTCTGAAGCCATTGTCAGACGAAGAGCTTGTTACGGCTGCTGAGGAACTCTGCAGTGCGCTCAAGGCACTATCTCCATCAGTGGAGACATCTTATCGAGTTCTCAGCGGTCCTGTATAGGCTAGGTTGGCTGATTTGATTCAGAAGGAAATATATAATATCTATAGTATTTAGCATCTTAATGGGGGCATGTAGTCCCGCGAACCAAACTCTAGAGTGGCTTCATGTATATAAGACTTTGACGAGATCTGGACAAGGGTTTTAATTTATTGGCAGTGGGTCGACAATGGTACTGTGAAAAATAGAAAAGTCTTCCATTCATTACTATCGCTACCAGTAGACAATTTCAAGTCCAGCGTGCAAGATCCCATAAATAAACTCAGGCAGTCATCAACGGAGACGCGACATACATATTCATGAAACCCTTCTTCAATCTCTCTGGAATACCTGCAACGCTCTTCAATCCGCTCACATCATTCCATCCCAAGCTCTGGGCCAAGACTCCCACAAAGTCTTGTTGGCCCTTTTCTTCCAGCACAGGACTTACCCAAGCATCATGAATGACTTCATATCTCTGCTTGACATCGTCGTTCGGCTTGACTGGCGCCCATGCATCTTCAGCCGTAACCATACCAGGAAGATTCCGTTCCGCAGTCAGCTCTTGAAGGTCTGCATCCGCAACCTTGTATGCTGGGAATGGGTCTGGAGACATGGTTGGCTTGGGCGCTGTGACTCTCACGCCTGTCATGAGAGAGGGGCTACCGTTGTTGGTGTTGAGCAGGTCACCAACGTTGTTCCCACTCTGACGTGGATCAGTCCCGCGATCATCTGGGATGCATTAGCTACAGATCTACAGGCGGGTACACAGAACTTACACTTTGACCAGAGAGCGCTCGGAAGCATCTGAGTATATCTCTCAAACTGCCAATCCTCTTCAGGATTGCTTCCATCCTCATGAATGACTTGGATCTGCATGGTTGAAGTCATAGGCGTTATCATGCCCATGGGCTTGCTGAATACGTCGTTGCCCCGTAGGATTGAATCGCCGTTTTCGCTAGTCGTAACACTGCTTATGGCCATCTTGCACTCCGCAACAAACACAAATGTGCCAGCCCGGACGGTCCAAGGGTCTTCCTTTCCTCTCTCTGGTTGGTCGTCTGGGTTGAGAAGCCCAGCCTCAGCAAGGAAGTTGTGTCCTTCATTCTTGGGTCTGCTCAATGTAGACGCTGCAATGGGTTCCTGTTGCTGTTTGCCTGTGATCAGGGAAGTCGCAGACGCAAAAGAAGATGCAGGCGAGTCCTGAAGGACAAGCTCGTAGAAATCAGACAATTTGACTGGATCAATCTTGGGGTGGTGATCGCCGAAGTTGATATCGAAAGCGACGATCCAGAAGTCAACGTGTACGCGGCCAGCAACGGGGGGGCCCCAGAGGTATAGCTCAGCACCAATCTGGACTGAGATACGAATGTGGATGAACCAGAAGTCGATGCTGAATCCGACTCCAACAGACACACCAGCTGACATGTCAAAGTAAAAGGGTCGGTAATTGATAAGGAAATTGGCAAAGGCGTCAAACCAGGCAGAGAGAGGTCCTGCTTTGAACGCAGCATGGAGACGTCCACCAGCCATACAGGCCTTGGTAGTGATGGCGAAATATGCCTCGCCAGAGATTGACAAACCACCACCCAAATCCCAGCTAATACCTAACCGAGGGGGGTTAGGGTAGCCAACAGGAACGCGGAACGCTTGGTGGTATCCGCCCAAGGTGAAGACAAAGTCTCCGATCCTGGCCCTATCGGCGAGAGGTGCATCAAACCAGTAGCAGAGGGCAAAGCCGCCCGTCAAATGGCAGTTAGGACTGAGGATGTAAGAGCGAGGTGATAGCTGGGCCTCGATCTTGAGGAATCCATAGTCGAAGTCCAAGACAGCGGCGATACCCAACTCAGCATGGGCCAGCTTGAGTGGTGAATTGGTTGAAGGAATATCACAGACCGCCGCTGCAAAGATGCCCAGCTTCACCGAGTCACCAAACTGCACTGCAACAACAGCATCGACACTCAGCATACGAAACGCAGAGAGTTTCATGCCAATGGCACCCCAATATGTGCTGTCAAGTGGCTGGAACCAACCACCGGCCGAGGGGTCAACAAGCTCAAGGAGTACTTGCTGTGCATTCTCGTTATTGCTCAGACGGCCGCTGTTGATGAAGGGAAAGTCCGAGACTTGGTCTACGGAAGGCAAGCGAACGCTGCTGTTGTAGCCAAAGCCACCGCAGATGCCGCTGATCTCAGCAAAAGCAAGTGTCATGAGTGGACCGTTGAGCTTTGCAAAGACAAACACGCTCTGGAAGCTGTTGCTGCTGTTGGCGAGAGTGATGACTCCGTAGAAGCCAGCTGCCTGGAACTGATAGGGACGGAACCCGATGATAAGACCACCAGCATAGTAGTCCATGGCGCCATCGTTGCCGTGGACGATGATACCGGCGATTGTCAATGGACGCCTTTCAAAGGATGCTGCTAGTCCGTCAATGTTGACACTGATTGTTGGTAGCTCATCTAGGCTCTTGAACTGGGTGTTGAGGGTGAAGCCGAGAAGAGAGAAGCCAATAGGCCCGAGCTGAAAAGTGGCGTCAAAGACGATGGACAGTGTCTTGGCCTTGTACCTTAGACCAACGTTGCTAATGGCTATAGGCCCTGTATCCTTTTTGAATGGCGCTTGTGCACTGGGGCCTCCATCGTCCATTTCCTCTTCGGTGCGTCTTCTGCCCGTTTCCTCGGTACCAGTGACCAGTGCTTGAGATGACGAAGGCTGGGGTTTCATGAAGCCGTAGCTCAGCAGACACACGCGCTCACCCTTGGCCACATTGCGAATAATGACAGCAAAGTGACATCCAGAGGGCACCAGAAGGTCTGTTGGCTGAGCACTGTCGGGCTTGATCTTGTCAGCAACAAGCAGCTGGTCCTTTTGCATGACGCCACTGTTGAGAAGACCGATATCCTCTCGTGTGAGCCCTGTGAGCTGTCCCGGTCGATTTGGCGGCTTGGGATCTTGGACAAAGAGGAAGTACAGCTCATCGAGTGGCTGGTATAATGTGCCCACAAGAGGAATCTCGAGTTCCATGTTGCCAAAGCCATTGATGGCTGCTTTGAACAGTCGTTTGGAAGGATCTTTGGGGCCCCATTTGGTGCTGTGGAGCTGGGAGAACAGGAACTGGAGATCGCCAATTTTGAGACTGGCCAGAAATTGGAATGACTCGATGTCAGAGGCGTCTTTCATCTTCTGGATATCAATGCGGAACGCGTCCTCCTTTTCACCGACTATCAAAGTATCGTAGACAAAGTCTGGTATGTCAAACGAAGAACCAACAAGGTCTGTCAAGATATCTCCGATAGTCGCATTCCTGTCAGCTGGGTTGAGCGCCGCCGAAAAGGTAAAGCCACTAGCCGTGTATTTGAAGTCCAGGGTTAATCTCAGCTCTGCAATGACCAAGTCACCAGCGATAACGAATGTGCTTCCCACTGAGTTGGCATTATTGCCACTCTTTTTCTCATACGTATACTTTACAGACAAAGTATTGATGACAATGGAATTGATCAACGGTCCAACGTGGTCCTTCTCATCATCGTGGAAGAACTCAGCAAGAACAGAGGCGTACAAGCCATTTATAGCCGCTGTGAGCTCCCAAGACTTTTTAGAGGAGTCGTAACCGAGGGTTCCAACGAATGTAGCTGGAAGATCGATTTCAGAATCCTCTGGGGGATCAATCAAGACAGATATCCCGACGTCAAAGGTAAACACTGAACTGCTGCCCCAGTTGAAGTAGGTGGCGAGAACAACCTCGCCGAGGTAGGGTTGGGGGGCTGAGCCTGGGGTTGGAGGATTTGCAGTGGCTTGACAGCGAAGGGAGAAGTACTCTTGGGATAACTCGATAAATGCAAGGGTTATCTGAGAAGGGAGAGTATCGGGGATGTCGACCACGGTCTGGCCTGGGATCAGAGTGGCGATATCGATGGATGACGCAGGTGAAGGTGTCAAAGGCGTCAAGATAGCCCACTTCTCACCCTCTGGCTCCAGGTCAAGGTCAACTGATGCGTCAAAGTCTGTGGATGGATTTAATCAGCAAAGGTCATAGAAAGCGCGATAATCACTCACCGTTCCACAACTGCCCAGAAAGAGTACCATAAGTACCGATAGACCGATTCCAATTATACGTGATCAAGAATACAGGAGTATCCTTGCTGTCTCCACGACCAAAGTTTGCAGAGACCTCGATGTCAAAAGAAAAAGACCCGAGTCTAGGATTCTGCGGATCCTTTCTTGTGTCAAGCCCAATGCGCAGTCTTCGCAGATTTGCAGCGGGCAAAACCTTTCCTCCACCTTCTTCCTTGCCAAGAATCTCATTGACGACCGTCTCGACTTCTTCATCCTCGGCAAGTCCAGCTAGCCATTGTAATATTCCGGCTAGCGGGTCTGGGGAGAGGAACATGAAGGTGAAGTCAATCGTGGTAGTGGTGAATTCTACGCCAGCGAGCATCGACACAGGACTCTTAGCATCTCTGAGAGAGCACCCGATGCTAAAGGCCACTTGGCCATGAGAGATAGGCATTTCGCCATTTTCCGTCACGCCCAATTGCGTTTTGCTTTTGTAGACGACGTCTGCGCTCTCAATTATGAGACCGCCCAGGGCAATTGAGAATAGGTCCTGCAATGCGTCGAAGTCTGACAGCTGGAACTGCAGCCGAGTCTGAAGCCGTTTATTAGCCGATGGGACGAACCACAACGCATTCCTCATGGGTGGCACATCAGCAGGTGGCTTTTCCAGCGATACTTCGAGGGCGAGGACCGCAAGAGGGATGAAGTCTGTCATGCCTTCTTGATTGGCATTCTTGAAGACGTCTTTTACTGTGACACCGGTGATGTCTTTCATGTTGGCAAAGTCAAGACCGCAAATCAGCATGTTGCCGGTAGAGTCAATGCCCGGTGCTTCAATGCGGGATCCTGTCTCATCACTGCCAAGAAGGCCGGTTGAGCCAAATGTGAAGAGCAGGACATCGCTCGCTGAGCTGAATTCAAGTGGCCAGGGCTGAGGCAGGGAGAATTGGAAGCTTTCAATGCTCTTTGCTGCTGTGCCATCGACGGTGACGGAGCCACTGGCGCCCGGATCAATGTCCCGGAACCATTTGATGGTCTCGTCCGAATCGTGGAAACTGGCGGCTGGGTCTGGGGCGCTGGATAAGATGATGGATTTGCTGGGGTTCAAGCCAGCCACGAAGTTATCCAGATTACTTCCAGGTGCCAGGACTTGAATGTTATCTCCGGGGCGTTGACCCGCTGAGCTGGCATAGATGCTGTAAGTTGCAGCGTCGGATGCCTCCAACGCTCTGCTCGAAGTATCGCCATCGTTAGGGTCCGATAGCACTGTCATCTTGCTTGTTCAAGGAGAAAGAATAGTATAGACAAGTGTTTTTAGGCCTTGGAGACTGGGCGAAGTAGGGGTTGAGTTCTCGTTCCTCCTACCCAGAAGAGTAAATGGATGGTATTGGTAACCAGCTGGAGAGTGGAATGATAGGGATTGATTCAGATAACTAAGCATGTATCGCGGAGACAAGTAAAAAATGGTCAAATGCGTTGCAGAAAGCAAATACATTGGATTTCATGTTGCTGCCCGGTGTTGGGGACCACGATAGACCCTGAGAAAGACGTCTCCGAATACGTTCTCAAGCAAGACATCATCTTGGTGTTGCCAACGGAACTTTCGGTTATATGCATGCTGATCAATTGATATTCACTCAGTTCGAGCGGGGTGTGAGACAAGTACAAGCTGCTGTCACCATGTCTCACGGCCCCTCCATTTCACCTGTAAGCCGCATGCGATGTTCAGGTTTGGCCAAAAGACCCCCACATCTCGATTGTGGGACGGGTTGTGACGCAAGAATGCATGTTGATCCAGATCCGCTGTCGTGCATCCGAGACGGCCCGTATTGTCTTGGCCCGGAAAGAGAAAAGAGGGGGAGGAAAGAGGAGAGACATTGAGAAATCAAGGTATGCTGAGTAGGCATGTGAAACCGCCAGTAATTGCGAAATTGGCTCCCAGTCTGGTTTGCCAGCTATCCCGGGTCTCAGCACATGGCGCGTTAGTTGAAACATCAAAGCTTCCTCACTAATAGACTTGGTATCATCATTGTCGCCAACTTCAGACTCCATCTTTGCTATTCTCAAAGATAACCTCCTCGAAATAAACACTATGAGTAAAGAAGATGGAATAGAGGACTTTGAAGTCGCTCTGGTGCCTATGCAACTAGATGCCTTCGTCCTCAATCCAGCTGTATGCGGCACGGGCAGTGATCAAGATACCACTGCTCGCATCTGTCCCATCACTCAACCCAACTACACCTTCTTGAGACTGGACAGCTTCCTACTCCAAAGCGATGTCCAGAATCACGTCGCTCTGCACAACACCGCCCCAGCATCTATCAATTCACGCTTGACCGACCTGGGCGGTCGTCCGGAGCCCAAACCGCTCCGCCATCGTCATGGCGTCTACGTGCACTGGACACTTCCGCGCTTCTACAGATCGGGAGTCTCTTCAACAGGCTCTGTGCCAGAGTCTAGAAAGAGATCAGAGAGAATGCGACGGGGACTTGATGCCGCATCCACCACGGCTAGTGACGCTCCTCATCAAACTCCGGACTTTCTGCAGCCGCCGACACGCTGGATCGTCATCAGAAAGCTTGAGTTGGATAGTGTCCAGCCATCCAGTGCAAAAGATGCTTTCAAGGACCGTGAGTACGAAGCTTGGGTCGTTGAGAGCGACTATGTCTGGTCCTTGGAAGATATCCCCGTCCAGGCCGACCTTCAAACTGATGTAGCGCCTTTTGTGCTTGGACATGCTGGCACTGACGTCAACATCAACGAACAAGCTGAGGTGTTTATTGGGCGCAAGACACCGCTTTCAGAGTGGACTGAGAATCCAAACCCAGCTGTTGAGCCTCCAGACATCAGTCTCCTTCGGAGTGGAAACCAGCTCTTTGCCGATTTCCAGATGCACAATGCCAACGTCTTTAGCATCTTGGATAACTTCGAATACGGTGATAAAGAGGATCCATCATATCTTGACTACGCCAAAGCAAGCTACTACGTCCTCGGGTGGCACTGGAAGGACACCGTTGATCCTCTCTGGAAAGCGGGGGCTGAGTTCACTCATGGAGAGAACCTACAGTCACTTTTCATGACCCTCCAAGGAACAGACCAAGCAAATCCTGACCCATGGATGGATCTCAAGAGTCAGATCCGTATCCTCTGCCATGGCTGCATGTATAACGTAGCCTGGGACCATGAGAACAAGCCCAAGACAGTCCCAGCGGATGGTTTCAACGATCGTCTGCGCGATCAGAAACAAGCTGCTGTCGCGGTTGGAACAACTCCAATGGATGCACTGCTAGCGTATTGTCACGCACGAGGCGATGCTAGCGGCAATTCAGAGGACGTCGCTAAACTAGAGGAAGATATTCTAGCTCTTGAATCACTCCTACAGTCTCGTGATGATGGCGTCGAGGGTCAAAGAGAGGCCAGAGACTCAGTCTACAACTGGTCCTACGATCGCTCACCAGGTGGAACGCGATATTTCTTCGCCGAGGCTGATGACAAGAGCACAAACCAGCCCAAGGAACCTGAACCAGCCGCCATCCAGAGGATCAATGAGTTGAACCTCACTCAGGCACTACTGGACTCCTGCAACAGAGCTATACTGCAGTATCGCTGGGACATGTTTTCTCTCTGGTGGAAATATGCCAGCGATCTAGGGCAGAGCGATAATCAAGGGAATGACCATAACGAAGCGTTCAAGGCTGAAGCTGGACGTATTTCAACCCGTATCAATGGGCTCCAGACGCGTATCACCAATCTTGAAGGACAGGTCAGCAATCTGCTAGGCAATAGTCAGTTGGCCACAGTCGAGTCCACAAGTGAGCCTGTCTTTTACGGTGGAAATGATCCAACCGTGCTTATTGGTGGTATCCCATCTGGCTGGGCGCTTGACTATCTCGATAATCTGTCTATTCGGGCGCCCTACCAGATCATTACAGGCGATCAAGCTCTACCCAGTAATCTCAGTACCATCGCAGATCTAGTTGAGGGCAAACTGCCGGCTGTTTTGACAGCTGCTACCAAATCGCTCATCACAGAGTTCCACGCCCTCCGACCTGGCGGCAATGACTCCGGTACGCCTGCTGACGGCAAATTCTACCCTCAGTTCCATGACCAGTTGACTACCGACAAACGCTGGCGTGATCAGTGGGGTGATAGACAGCCCTGGTTTCCTCTCTACGCAGAGTGGGAGGTGGAATACACCCACATCCCATTTGAATTCTGGAGCTTGGATGAACACAGCGCTCGCCACTCGGAGAACAAGCTTGTCAGATATGGCATCACTGTTCCTTCTGATAGCGAGACCCCTCCACCACTGTGGGACGCTCTCTCCAGTCAGCAGAAGCAGGACATTCGTGTCTTGTCCGGCCGTGTCTTGATCCTGCCTCAGCCCAGCTTTGCCTTGGGTGCCAAGATCAAGCAGCTTTTCCAAAACACACCGCCCAGCATCCTTGATGAGTATCTCCCAGAAGAAGATCGAAAGAATCTCCTCGACAACATCAGTGAACTCTCGTATCTTTCCTCGCCACTCTCCGGTTTTACCAGCGGCCTCGTCACCCAAGCAGAGGGCAGCCATCTCAAGCCGGAAAATAAAGTGGTTGGCCCAGACGGAGAGTCCAGCTCTGTCCTCACGGCCGCAACATTTGACCCTGCTGGCCTGACACAGGACAAGCTCCAACTCATCGATGGTAACTCGGCCCTCACCCCGTACGCCGCGTTGGTCAACTTCACCGACAGTGAGCACTGCCCCTTCAAGCCCGTTACACACGGCCAGTTCCGGTTCCGCAAGTTCAACGTCATCGACAAGTTCGGCCAGTCTCTCATGGCCATTGACCAGCGGCCACGAAGAGATGGTCCCCCGCCTATTTACCCCTGCATAAGTAACTTTTATGCTCCACAGGAGGTGACACTCGATGGACAGAAGTATGCCAACACGGTGATTAAGGATAATCCTGAGCAGTCTGAGTTTCTGCAGCTACCCCCGCAGATGAACCAGCCGGCACGTATCAATGCCAAGTTTGTCAGACGCATTTCTGATGACGCTACTGGCGCTTCGGGCCCTGCGTCGTGGCGCCCTGTCACGGAGTGGGAGACGCCGATATGGGGATGGGTCATTACCAATTACGCCGACTACGGTATACAGATATTCCTCCCCGACGGTACTTTCTACCGTGAGGTCCGTGTCGGTGGGCCGTTGGGTACTCTGCAGTCACCCAAGTGGCTGCCCTTCAGCCCTGAACCTGATGCACAGCCCACGCCTGATACGCGCGAGCTTGATATTCTCATCTCCAAGCTTGCCGACCCCAAATACCTTCTTGGGTTCTGGGGTATGATCACGACGGCGCAGCAGAAACTGCCTCCAGCTCCTGATTCCTACGCGCAGTTCCTCAACTCTATCGTAGGCAAACCACTTGCGCTTGTCAATACGGGATGGTCGGTCGAGCTAAGCGGACCACCTCTTGATATTCAAAGTACCCAAGTCAAGGTGGTTGATCCCGAGCGCACATTGCTGAAGCCATCGGATCCTGACGACAAGACTCCGTACTATGAGCTTCAGTTGCGTCTCGGTAACGAAGAGGCTGGCTACGATGGACTTGTCGGTTACTTTGACACCACGGATCCTGGGTCTGATGAGTTGAACTACGACAAGATCAAGACCTTCTTTGTTCCAGATGGGAACTCCACTGAACCATTGATCCGTCTTGACACAGAGCAGTATCCTATCTTCAGCCCCTTCTGGCAGCCCCCATTCTCTGACTCCTCCCCCACCATTGAGTCCCAAGGCTACGAGAATCAACGCAACGCCCAGATGTCAATTTTCGGTGCCATCCTAGATCCCTTCACACCCATCCATGCATATTCTTCCTTCCTTCCAGCAGCAGAGCTCCTCCTCCCACCATGGACGTGGCAAAAAGCCATGGACACCATGACAGCCTTCTTCCATGCAGGACCCTTGACTATGCCCGTCAACGACGTCCCTGGGTATCTCGAAGCAGAGAAACTAACGACCAAGAACGCTCGAGACATGCCAAAGCGCAATTTACTGTTGCCTTCTCTAGGGGGAGGGGATTGGAGTTGGTTTCAGCCTTATGCTGAGGGACAGGCTACGGCTGGAGATGAGGATCCGGGCGCTGTGTTTAATGCGTTTGGTATTGAGAAGAAGGGTGATTTGATAAAGCCTGGCTTTCAGGATGGACCGTACGCTGCTGTCGAGGGATTCTTGCAGCTGAGAAATCCAATCGTGGCTCCGAGCAATCCTCAGAATGCATGAACTGTTTTTGTATTTACTCTAGTCCGGCAGCTTATGATCAGGATGGAATAGTTTTCTTACAACGACATCAAAGATGAGAATTTAGGTGAATGTTTCCCAAAGGAAAGTTTTAATCGTTGTATCTTGCCTATAAGCATGTTTCATATGCGATGTTATTTACAAGTGTCAGGATACCCTCTTCTCCTAAAATTCACCAAGTTCACTGTGCCGAGTTGTATGACCTCTTAATGACAAGCCTGAACTGAAAACAACTCATATTCACACCACTATCTACCTCGACTAACTAATCTCATCTGCATAGTGCACAAAGTAATCATCCTCCTCCTCGTTCTGGTCTCTCGCCACGAAGAATAAATGGTTAATGCCATTGGCCCTCACCACCGTGAGCTGGCTATCCTGAGAAATAGTCCGACTGTCAATAAGCGTAGAAATACCCCATGTATTGTTCGTTTTAACAGTGCGCCGGATGCCACCAGCAGCACCTGTCCCGCAGTAGTAAAGAAAGACTTTGCCATTCTCGAACGCGACGGCCACTGGGGTGTTGCGCTGCATGTCGCCTGTTGGCTGTATTGGCACGGCAGCTGTACAATATTGAGCAGAGTTCATTGAAGCTTGGGGATGAAATACCTACGTGAGTCACTGCCGACAACAAACTCTACAAGTGAGCTTGTCTCATAGATAAGACATCGCCTATCAATCGTGGGATCGTACCAGGCAGCGGCGAAGGAATTAATCCAGAGACCAAAAGTCCCTGTGAGGTCAGTGCTCTGTGAAGTCTGGAGGTTCAATTCTACAAGAATCCTGCCATTGCCAAATGTTCTGAGGGTTGTTAGCTACCTTTCTCTCGACTTCTCACCAGCTTATGCCCTATATTGATGCATCACCAACCTGCTGTAGTAGACCCAGGCACTCTCTCCATTTCCACAGGCAGCGAGCGTGGTGTTGCCAATTGCCACGCCAGCCAGCTGCTTCTGCTTCGATTCGGAAATCTCTGAGAGATTATAAAAGTCATCCGGGGTGACTTTGAACGGGTTGTCTGTTGTAAGGGTAAAGACTCTCTCTACACCTTGAAGGTTGACACTGGCCATCTGAGAGGGGTTCAGGATGTATTGGCCATTCCCGACTTCTTGAGGAGGTTGGATGGGGTCTTCAGGGTCGGCATCTTTTGTGCCTGGCCAGAGACTAAGGCCAAGCTGAGCTTTCCCGGTGGCGTAGAAGAGCTTTATGACGCTATCGTCAGGGCTGGTCTTGTCGATGATAGCGGTGATGGGTGCCATGGTTTACTTGGTTGTGTGTCAGTCTTGGCTTGAGGAACTTCAAGTTCGAGGGGAACTCTTCCCATCTCCTCTAAATTCGGGTGGGAAGTCCGGTAACCCCTTCTTCTTTCCTCTTTCCTCGCCGCCATTCATCCTTCCGTCATTATCTCTGATCTTCTCTCGGGACGCTTAAGCACAGCGCTTGCACTGCATGAGCTGAGCAACCTTGACTGTTGAAATGGCTTCACCCCACTCCTGTGTCACTCCAAAGACATCTACTCTTCTTGGCACCGGTCCCTCATGTAGCTTGAGTGAAGTGACTATGGCATGTGAAACGTGCCGCAGTAAAGATCTTGGTACTGGTGCGAGGTGGCGTGGGTCCGAATGAATCGTGACGCATGTTTCACTTAAAAAGTCCCGTTTCTGTCTCTTGCATATTAGATCAGATCATAGTCCCGAAGGTCCTTGCTCGATTGGGAATCGGCTACATATCTCGATCTCGTTGTCACTTTACCCCGCTCGGGCCGCATCTGGTGCCGGGACATTGTTGGTGTTATGCAAGTCATGTCTCTGGGGCTACCATCCGATAGGCTTATGCTGCTCGCCCATACTTGAGCTACTGAGACACCCCTCTTGCATGACAAGCTGTGATCACAAAGTCTGTGAAAACGTGCACAAGTTTCCACTTGCTGTATGAGGGATGGATCGGGATGCGATACCATTGACTTGTTCTTCGGCACCTACGCCCCGTTAATTGAATTGAATAATGCTTGAAACGGGTCAGCTATTACTCTTGGACGTACACACAGTTGCCTTGAAGCGTGAAGCAGCTATCGCGCAAAAACCGCTTTCTTGAGCAGGAACGGGCAGTCGATATTCGCTGTTTTCATCGCCCACTCTCATTGCAATCATAGCGTCTGCTCCGCTGATTCTCTTACTTCAATCTCATCTAAGAGGCTTCCTGAACAAGTCCACTGCAGACACATACACTCACAGCTGAGCCATAAGTCATCATGGGGATCTATCCTGGAGGCAAGAGTACACGCATTGACTCTCCTCGCCATCTTACAATACGGCATTCTCGTCGTGTCGTCACTGCCAATCGCCCTAAGGCCCGTCCCAACGCCACTCAATCTGTGACCGTCCTCGCCGATGGCAAAGTCGCCGAGGATGAGCCTGACCCGTTGCCCCCAGGCGAGCAAAAGCTCAACTCATTCTGGGCTCCAGGCATCGAAGCAGGCCCCAAGCACATAATCTCAGTAAAGCAAACCATCCAAGCAAATGGTGATCAACTCAATCTGGAAGCAGAGCAGCCTTTCTACGTTGATGCACCGCAATTCTCCCTGCCTGATGGAAGCATCCACTCTACATACCCTCCGGCAGGATATAGTGATGATCATAGAATCTTGCCGCATGTCGTCTTGACGGATCCGCATCTCCCATGGGAGAGGCTGGGGAGTCCGAAGGGCGGGAGTAACAAGGCGCTCAAGGCACAGATGAAGAGAGTCGCCTTGGGCGCGGAGGTGGCGAGCAGCGTACCACGCAACCGTGTGCCGTGGCTTGTCGTTCTCGCATTCGCCCAAGACGAGCTTCGACTGCCCCCAGAGGATCTTGATGGCCCAGGCAGTCTGTTCAGCAATACCAGCGATGGAGTTCTCAAGCCCGTCAAGCAGTCTTCTACAATGACGGTCAATATGAGCATCGATGACTTGTGGAAGTTAAAGTCTGATGTTACGACGCCTGTCACGAGCAAACTCGGGCCGGTTTCCATGAAGGATAGCCGTGGAGACTTCATCTTTGTGCAGCCAGAGCTGTTCACCAGTCTCTTCTCGACATTCGACGATAAGGGTGACCGCACCAAGGGCAGTGGGCCAGATACATCTCAGTACAAATATCTTTCCCACGTGCGAAAGATCAACGGCTCTGGGATGGCTCTCGCTGGTGTTGAAGACACGGCCGTCTTTAGCATTGTCGTCGGCAACAGATCTGGTCCACTGGACAATGTCATCCCAACCACCATGTGCGCACATCTAGTCTCCATTGAAGGCGTGGAAGCCATGAGCTATCCGAGTCAGAACCACCGATACGTGGCCCTCTGCTCTTTGTACAGCTGGAACTACACAGTCCTCCCACCAAACACCCTCAATGTCCCAGATGCTTTCGAGCACCTCGGTCGCACCCTCAACGTGCTGCGAGCGCCAGATGAAATCATAGCGCCCCTCAAAGCGTCTGACGACAAGGCCCAGCAACTTGTTGGCCGTCGTTTGAGCGATGGGTATACCTTGATCAAATACCGCGTTCAAACAGGCGAGGCAACTGTGGCGCTGTATCGAGGTCCATTTACTCCCACGTACGTTCCTACTTTGGAGCATCTAACCAAGTGCTCAACTTCGGGCGTGGACTTGCAGATTCTTGATAAGAATTTGGGCATCATGGATGTGACGTACTCTGTAGCCTGGCAAGTCGGCCGTACAATGGCCCTCGGCGATCAAGCATTTGTTGCTGCATTGGGACGTGTCAGAACTGCGGTACACGCCGCCGCAGCGAAGCAAGTCAAGATCAATGCAGTCAAGGATGTTAAGGATACAGCATTTCGTACTCGTGATGACCTCCTCCAAGATCTCGCGTCCATGGTCAAGGGTCTTGCTGACATCCATCTTCAAAAACGTGGTTCGGAGCCTCAAGACCCTGGTGACGCTCCTGATGCAAGAAAACCTGGTAGACCTGTGTTCAGGCATGGCGGGGCTAAGAAGCGATGGCATCATAAGAAGCTTCAACGTCGTGATCGACCGAAGCTATCTTTCTCTTCACCTCTCTTCGAGGACAAGTACCCAGCTGCCGCGCTGGACTCTGTTCGCACGCTGGCTGCCAGTCGATCAGGTGACCCATACGACGAGACCAATGATCCACAGTCCTCAGACTGGATGACTGTTCTCTCATGGCTCGTCGACCGTATGTTTCTCGCGGGTGTACCAGCGCACTATCTCATACCCGATCCAAGCTACATCCCGCCAGAGAACCTACGCTTCTTCCACATCGACAAGAACTGGGTAGACGCTCTTATTGACGGCGCTCTATCCCTCGGTAACCATTTCGGTACTGACGAGGACCGCGTCGCTATTAAGAAAGCACTCAACGACTACATCGGTCGTACGCCTGATGGAATGGACCATCGCGTCCAGATACCTGCTTACGGCTTCTATCTCCGCTCAGACCTGGTAACCATGTTCCCAGATCTGCGCGTTGAGGTCTTATCCAATGATAGTGCCCTCAGAGCTGCTGGTCAAGAGGCTCCTGCGGGAGCACCTCTCTTACGGCATGAGATTGTCGCAGATGGCGTCATGATGGCATTCATGGACCGCGTTCCCGGCTCAGCGCAATTTTCGTCTTTGGTGTTCACACAACCAGCTCACCAGCAGCGATTTGCTGTTGCTCGCGGTCTAGACCCCAATGAGGTCAAGGTCAACATCAGACGGCAGTATACTGTTAGCCAAGCTACCAGGGAGACAGACAATGATAGACACAAGGCGCTCAAGGAAGTGACATACACTCCAACCACAGAGAAGAACATCTTTGTATGGAACTCTGTACCCGGTCAAAACCTCAGTGACTTGCGTATACTACGCCTTCCTGCCTTTGCGGACTTACAGTTGAAAGTATTGCAAGACATGATGGGGAAGCAAGAAGGAACTGGTACAGCTTACTTTTCGGATGATGCTTCGACTTCTGCACTATTTGCTATGCAGCTCAATGATCCCATTTATAACTTGACCATCAATATGGCTGAGCGTGCTGCGGCTGCGCAGGCGATAGCTGGCTTAGCTCCTCCTGACATGGGAGACGGAAGCCCAGAGTTGAGAACAATCAACATGATGGAGCCCGTCAGAGTCAAGAAGCTCTCTGCTTTCGGAACTGAAGTCTCTACTGCGCCAGTGGAGGAGATTCCACATGTTGAGGATGAGTACAATGATCCAAGCCATGAAGATAGCTTCATGAGATCTGAAGACTACGTTTCTCCACTGGACGTGCTCACGAACTACCTCTCACCTCATGTTCGAGCAATGCCACTTCATCGAGGGCCAAGTGTCAGCGACCCAGACAACATTCCCACCAACGCCCGTAGAAGTGAGGTTGAACCCCGTCCCTTGAAAGACAAGCCAGTTGGTTCAGAGCCAGCATCAGCCCCAAGATTTCTCATGCGAGTCAGCAGCAACCTGGCCGGCAATCACAGCCAAGTCGTGCTAGACAGATTCAATCTTCCCCAGGACCTCATTTTCTCCATCGTCCTCAAACAAAGCGAGATCAATCAGTACCTCCTCATGGAAGTAACCATTGACATTGTTCTGGGTTCACCCAGTGATGCTACATACGCTTTGATGTCGAACTACACTGGTCCTGGGGCACATATGTTGACGAACCTGCGCTTCAATGTGATTCCGACTACATTTCATGATCAGAACCAGAATCAGTATTACTTGCGTATTCGTCTACTTCCTCGGGCCGAGAAGGGCTGGGTCATGGCGCCGGCTGTGCCTGAGCTGAGTTTCTTACTTGGCTTGGCTAGTATGAATTCTCCTGGGTTTGGAACAAAATCTGCGGTTATTCGGTCTCGGGCGAGATATTGCAGAAACCCTGCACTTCCTTTGGTGGAGCCCAATGTGATGATAGTGGAGAATCCTCCTTTATCTGTAGAGGTAGTCATGAGTTAGGTAGGTTTATTTAGTTAGGAAACTATAGTGTGCACTGGGTAGAATGTTTTTATCGCCATACTCCCACGACATCATCACCAGACGGGTTTATTCTGTAGTTCTAGTACTTTCTCACACAACAAAATGACAATCCTAAAAAGCATTATCTCAAGACATGGACTGCCTCTCCCTCAAATACAGCCCACTGCCTATTTCTCTTGAGCCTCCCAAGCGACACTGGGCTGATCCCAAGCAGAATTCTTGCATCAAAGTTGAAAATTGTCTCTTCTCTCTTTTCTCTGTTCCATTTCCGTTTTAGGCCCTACGCATTCTAATGACGGCAAAGGCTGTTAAACCCCACTTGGGAGATGAGTCACCAGTTGCATACAATGATACAGTATCTGGTACGAGCACTTATGGAGTGCGTCAAGTGTCTCACGTCTGCAGACTGTGTTTGCCCTTTTCGATCTACTGCATGTTAATCCCTTCCTGGCTATATATTTGCATGTCTCACGTGCCACATCTGGGCGTCCATCTTACAATGTTCTTGCAAGTTGCAGATCCCCCACGGCCCGAATACATGCAAGCGCCCTAGCTCAGCCGCACCGATGATGTGTTCAATTTCTTTCCAATACATGCCAATTGCGGTATTTCTAAGCTGGCAATGGTCGGCAATGCATATGTGGGGGTCGTTAGTGACTGTGCCTCTGGTCGAGTAACTCGAGTGCAACACGGCGGATCCTTTTCTTCTATGTCTTAGCGATTGATCGGGAACCTATGCTATCACTTTGTGTTACACGGCAGGTATCTGATTTTTGTGTGCCGGCTCCAGCCGCACCAACATCGTAAGAGGCGAAAAATGACCGGTTGCAGTTTGACGACGAGTTAGGCTGGAGGGATGCCAAGATCGATGCATGGGACCTTTTCCATGCAGACATTGCATTTTTGATGTGCACTACAAGACTGGTATTTGAAGTGTAACAATGTGTCACAGAACGCGAAGTCGAACTGTTTAACGCATCTTATTATTCCTGTTTATCTCTTTCCAGCTCCATGCAGCCAGCACCATACTCAATCATCGAAAGAGGTTGGAGGCATCAACGTCATCTCCACCTTTCCGCGACCCGCCGACTTACGCATCTCGGCAAGAATGGCATCCCGATTCGCGGGGGAGGTGTACTTGTACACCTCGTCCGTGGGCATGCTCCACAGATAGATCCCGTTTGCATCCTGGAACATGTAGCCGTCTCCCCCGGCACTCCTCTCTTTAATCATCAGAGGCACGGGATTGGCGATGCCAACGGACTCTGCAGCCAACCGACCGCTGCCGTCTGTCCCCCAGTAAAAGTCTGTTCTCATCTCTTCCAGGACAGTCGTCCAATCATCGGGGACCTGGTTTGCGGGGATAGCCTGTTGCATCGATCAGCGACGGTTCAGGTTGTACGGAAGGTGATGCAGAGTGCCAATAATACTGACAAACAATCGGCCGGTACATACCATGGTCTTGTTGTCTTTGGGGGCTGAAATGATTCAAGCGGTTGGTCTTTGTTCTTACGGATCGGTATGGTAGAGGGGTGTGATGTGAGTGAGGGTACTTGTAGAAGAAGAGTTGGATGAGAGTGGCGGGGACTAGTAGCCTGAATTTATGTACAAATCTTTGTCACGTGTGTTGACCGAAGAAGGAGAGGCAGTGTATGACGCAGCAGTTTTTAAAGGCGTAACTGTTTTCTGTGAGCTGTTCTCTCCGTGAACGTCTGTCTGTTTCTTGATTATCACTCCTCATCTTACTCCGATCAAGACACGATCAAACATATCTACCATGTCGACCACAGAGCCCGTTCTCCTAGAGCCTTCTTGGGCAAAGTCGGGGGACAAGTGGTTCCGTACAGCGTATATATGGAAAAGAGACCAGGTATGTACCTTGAGGTAGCGATATATTCGAACCCAAGTTCATTCATTTTGCATGTCGTTGGTGTCGACTGGAAGCTGATTCAGTGGTAGATATTCGAGTGGATGGGGAAGATCGCCGCTGCCGGTGGTGTTGGGCCTGAAGAACGCAAAGAAGCTCGCATTCTCCTCCTCACAACAATCCGCGGTCGGTTGATCGATCTTTCGTAAGTTTCAAATGAGAATTGGTTCATTCTTAAATTTAATTCTCAGAGACTGACGAACGGAATAGCCTCCCAAAAGGAAGCCTATACATGGACAAAACAAGGAAACCAGATTCACATATTTCACGAAACATAAACCTAGATTGGAAGAGGGAAGATGAGACGCAGTCGAGATTCAATGTCAGTCCCATGTTCTTCCGTGAAGTTACCAAGACCTTCAAAGGCCCAGCACCAGACTGGTGGTGCCCCTACGATCTCCTTGGCCTCTTCCTCAGCCTCCTGGGGCCGGCACCAGCCGCTGCTGACAAGTATAACTTCTACCTCCCTCTCACAGGCGTTTACGGGCGCTGGTGCGCACGTATCGCTGGCAAACCAGAGAGGAGCTGGAAGTGGAAACCGGATTTCAAAGGCGAAGGCACTTTGCCATACGTTTTCCAATGCACATGGAGCCTTGAGGTCGATGACAAAACGAAGCAACATTTGTGTAAATACTTTCTCGGGGCATCCACTGCGGGCGACAGATGGGAGGACAAATTACTTCCAAAGAATCCCAAATCTCCCACATACACTGGAGCTTGGAGGGACCGTGTGGGAGAGGAACGTTTTAAGATGCTGTACCGATGTCAGAGATTAGTTAAGGTACGCGAAAGCGACTACAGAGAGAAAAATGCCCCCAGTCAGACTACCACCGGTGGTAGCATGGTGGCTTACGGAAACTGCGCCGAGACTTACCCCTTTATAATGATATCCTCAAGGTATGTACATCATCGAAGTGCTATGATTGTTTCCAATTGCTAATCCGATCCCACGCCTGGCTATAGTAATACGACACAGAACTTGAAGCACATGTCAGGTCTTGCTCTCCAAAAGAACTTCTTGGGAGATGGAGAATACGCCGAGTATCAAGCAGCACCTGATACTGCCATTTGGAGAAATTTGATGGCTCCTTGTCCCAATTGTACCATGCTTATTGCAATGGCCGGGGCAACTAGGTCCAAGTTCGATTTGGAGAAAGGTCAGGGAACGCCTCCAAAACCGATGAAATTGATGCTAGCAGCCCACGACCTGTCAGTAGAGGCCTGAGCTTTCCAGAAGAGGGAAAGCTTGGCGGAATGTGTTCCTAAGATAGCTACCAGATAGTTTTGTCATTTACTACCATGCAAAGTTTATACTTTTATCTTTGTATATCACTCAATGCATCCTTAATATGCGGCAACAGATTTATCTACCAGACATACTTAAGTAATATGATTCTATTGCTATGCTGCTAATTTAAGCATATCTTATATTACAATTTGCCTTCTAACCTATTATAATGCTTTATTTATATAATAAACCTACTTTTCTATTTTAAATTTACTATAAAGAAATATATACTTAGCCTAACTCTTTACTAATAAAAAGAAAACCTTTAGGTAATAACCTTTTCTTTATTATATACTAAACCAGGTTATAATAAAAATAACTCTCTTAATAAACCTACTTTTTTAAGCCTTTTTATTAGCTAGCTAACTTTTTATATTAATATTACAATTTCTAAGTTAACTTAGGTATAAGCTAGGGTAATTATTAGTAATTAGACCCCGATTTTAGCTTTTTAGGGTTAGGAGCTATAAGGTTTAAACCTATTACCTTTAGCTACCTAGTTAGCTTTCTGGTTAGGCTAGTAATATCTAACCGTTACGCTATAAGCCCCCAGATATACTTAAGTATTATATAAATGTCTGCTGGCCTTCTGTCAACTACCTATTGTGCGAGACTATAGCTTTTATTTCCGGTAGAAGCTAAGCAAAATCATATTACCGTAGAGTGTGTTCATAGAAGTAACGCGGGAAATCAAGTGCCTGTACGATTTCTTTCCTCCCTTTCTTTCGCTGTCTTGGACAGGATATCAATTCTAGCCCACAATGCATTCCCTCTCGTTGTGATGAGGATTAGGCGGAATAACACTGGTCCTTTAGATGTTAAGGGTGAGAGAGGGAATAATGGGACCAACGGCTATAGCTAACATCAGAAGCAGGGTTCGAGCCTCTGAGACCAACTAAGTTCGAATACGATGGCTAGCGTGAATGCAAGGAATGTGATTGACGTGTGACCCACAGTAACACAACTAACTCCAAAGCTACAGAGGGGATACGAGGTGCTATCACTTGCTAAGGCATGTCAGGGATCAAAATTACGAAGCGACAATCCCATTCCAGCGCCAGCGTTTGCATATCCACAGAGGATTTCGGCAGGGACAAGTGAGCAGACAAGAGGCAATTATTCCTCGGAAGATAAGTGTAAAGGAGCTTTCCTAATGTACTCACAGTGGAAGGAATTCAGATAAAGCCAATTCTTCCATGGGGACAGCTAAGCTGAGCATGGAAGCGCTTCAGACCAGTGCGTAGTACGTCGAGCGGATGTTCTCGATCACAAGTCAAACAGCGCAGTATCAATTGCGAAGTGTCAATTGCAAACTGTGATTCATGATTTACAAAAACAGGAACTGGCTCTATTAAACATAAATACACTAAAGCTTTCCTCCCCAAGGTCAGCCTAGCACTCGAGTTATCTATGCCACAGTGCCTCAGACAGCTCAAGAGATCAGTACAAAGCGCGAAGTCAGATCCTGAGATCGACATGGGTAGTGGGAAAGCGCCGCAAACGAAGTTAGAGCTCTGAAAGCGGGAAAAGAAGTAAAGTTGTTACAGCACCCAAGGCGAGGTACGTGATCCTCTCCATGATGCGGCTAGACTACTGGAAGGTGATCTAACAAGACAGCGGTAGATACCTATCAGAACAGGGCCGCGGCAGCGACAATAGCAGCAACAAGTGCCATGGAAGTTCCCGTCTGCTTGACGGAAGAGCCGGTAACGGGGACAATGGTGGGGTTGCTGGACCCAGTGGTACCAGTGGTGCCAGCACCGGAGCCGGAGCTGCCACTTCCAGAGGAGCCCGAGCTAGATCCAGAGCTACCGTTACCAGAGCTGCCAGGAGCAGAATCGTTAGAGTCAGATCCAGAGCTAGCGTCACCAGAGCTGCCAGGAGCAGAATCGTCAGAGTCAGATCCAGAGCTAGCGTCACCAGAGCTGCCAGGAGCAGAATCGTCAGAGTCAGATCCAGAGCTAGCGTCACCAGAGCTGCCAGGAGCAGAATCGTCAGAGTCAGATCCAGAGCTAGCGTCACCAGAGCTGCCAGGAGCAGAATCGTCAGAGTCAGATCCAGAGCTAGCGTCACCAGAGCTGCCAGGAGCAGAATCGTCAGAGTCAGATCCAGAGCTAGCGTCACCAGAGCTGCCAGGAGCAGAATCGTCAGAGTCAGATCCAGAGCTAGCGTCACCAGAGCTGCCAGGAGCAGAATCGTCAGAGTCAGATCCAGAGCTAGCGTCACCAGAGCTGCCAGGAGCAGAATCGTCAGAGTCAGATCCAGAGCTAGCGTCACCAGAGCTGCCAGGAGCAGAATCGTCAGAGTCAGATCCAGAGCTAGCGTCACCAGAGCTGCCAGGAGCAGAATCGTCAGAGTCAGATCCAGAGCTAGCGTCACCAGAGCTGCCAGGAGCAGAATCGTCAGAGTCAGATCCAGAGCTACCGTCACCAGAGCTTCCAGGAGCAGAATCGTCAGAGCCAGATCCAGAGCTACCGTTACCAGAGCTTCCAGGAGCAGAATCGTCAGAGCCAGATCCAGAGCTAGCGTCACCAGAGCGCCGTTACCAGAGCTGCCTGAAGCAGAATCGTTAGAGCTGGAGCCAGTGCTACCGTTGGATCCAGTGGCGTCGTGAGTGGCATAGGTGCAGTTGGTGCAAACAGGAACCACGCTCTTGTTATACTGCTCAGGGGTACCCCAGGTATTCTCCCAAGGAGTGAACTTGATAGCAGCCTCGCCCTTCTTGCCGCAACCGCAGTCAGCAGGAATGAAGAAGTTCTGGTAGTTATACCAATCAGAACACTTAGTAGGCTTGAAAACCTTCTTTCCACGGCAGCTGCCATTAGAGCAGTAAATAGCAGTGTACTCCTGACCTCCTTGACAAGAGCAAGGCGACGAGATGTAGACCCACTGGTTATCGCAGTCACTGCCGTTGATCTCAACCATAATGTATACGACGCGAGAGCCAGAGTCAGATACGATCCTGCACTTGCCGTGGACGCAGACGATGATCTCAGTGACGACAACGGTGGTAGGGTTGGGTCCAGGAACAGTCTTGGTGACAGCGGTGGTGATGGTGGTGGTACCGGTAACAGTGGCGGTCATGGTAGCCAGGTCAGTGACAGTGACAGCAGAGCCGGCGCGGACGTAAACAGTGAGAAGGATGTTGGCGGGCACGGCACGACGGAAGAGACGGCTGGCAGCAGCAGTGTTACCACCACAGAACTCGGTCTTGTCACCAGGGCATTTTTGGTCGCAGAGGCTAATGGCAACGCGGGAAACGGTGCTGGAGTCAACAGTAGAGCCACAGTAGCAGTCGCTGTATATGTCAGTATACCTTAGGGTCTATTGAGAGAATACGATGTAGACTTACGTGTTGTAGACTCCGAAGTACGCTTTGGAAGAACAAAGAGCAGAGCACTTGTTAAGCGTCATGGAGGGGCTAGACTCGGCAAGCTCGAAGGTAGGGAAACCAGCAGAAGAGCGAGCACAGCCGAAGAGAGTGAACGATCCGATGACGGTAGGGTTGCTAGGAATAGTGGTAGAAGTGGGAGTGGAAGTGGCAGAGCCGGTAATTGTCCTGCTGATGGAAACGGAGACCGAGGCAGAAGCGGACGCAGAGGCGGATCCAGTCTTGGACTCAGAGCCAGACTGAGAAGCAGACTTAGTAGCAGACTCAGTAGCAGTGGCAGAACCAGTCTTAGT
>NW_023502255.1:0-93533 GCF_013396075.1 Fusarium subglutinans
GCTATAATATATAATAAGATAGCTTTACTTAACCTATAGATTAGGCTATAGGGTAGTATTGAGATATATGCCTTAGGCCCTTAGGCCCTATATCTCTATATATAGCCTAACCATAGGATCCTAGCTAGAGAATATATACATACCTCTTCAAGCCCTTACCCCTTTAATAATTTCTTTGTCTTAACACATTAAGCATTTGTAGCGAATAGCAGTATTTTGTGCATATTCTTGGCATTCCCAGTTCTTACGTTATACACTCTAATCCCAAGATCTGGTCAAAAAGCATCAATTGTTTTCTTGTCGTTATGTCTAACCTTTATCAAGTACCTATGGAAAATGGCGAAAGAAGACCGATAATTACCAATCATCTGATAATCTGGCAACTGAGCCAATCACAGGCCTGGCCAGAAAGCTAGAAAGTTTCAAACTTTGGTTTAGGGTAAGATGACATGCATACAGCAACACTGGTGAATCGGCTTGGCCGACACCACAACTTGTTGCACACAGCTCTCACAGTGAGATCAACTTCCCCTCAATCTTTATTTTGCTGTTGCATGGGCATCGACGAGCTACACGCACGCCTCATGACCAGATTATAGAGAAACGAAATTACAGTTCAGGAACCTGAACGGCGCATTCAGGTAATTAGATCATACGAGCTACTCAACAAACGGATCTTCTCGGTTCATCAGTCAACAACGCCTCAATACTCAGCGGTAAGGATTTCGCTATCCGTGAGTGTTGGGCACGACGGTCACGTGGACGTCGGCCAACGCAAAGCCGACCCTCGGGTCCCACTTGATAGATGAATCAACTTAACCTTGACACACACGCTTGACAGTGAGGCTCTGTCTGATCAAGGGCCGGGATCTGTAGCCGACCAGTCACGGCAGGCGTCAATGTAGCGCAATTAATAAGTTCAACGGCTCCAGCTTTCGGGTCAGGCCACCAGAAAAGAGAGATGCCGTCTATTCCCGCAATTGTGGCCTGTCAGTTCCGTCTACGACCCCCCAACAACTGAATTTAATATACAGGAGACAGGTACGATTACGACGATTTATTGACCGAGGATTTCCTCAATGGACAAATTGAGGAAAAAGAAACGCAAAGTCAGGTCATTGTTCATCCGCCGCTTCAATGCAATGACTTCCTCTCACCCATCAGTATCCGGTCCACAACCGAATGTTTGAAAGCCTCTTGGCGGAACTCGTCCGACGGCCGAACCGAGCGTTTCCGTGGGGCGTCCCGAGGAAAAGGAAAGGTTGGGTGGCCTTCTTTTCCTTCGTCTTGGATAACGGCGACGCCCGCAGACACTATCTCTTTCTCCGTCGTTATCGCTCAGCCCGTGGATTGACTACTAAGTTATAGTATCCGTACTTATTCGTGCCTTGAAGAAGGGTGTTCGTCAAGCAAGCTCCCCTCCCCTCGTTCCCCCTCGTTCCCCCCGCAATATTATTGATTCGTTCAGTTTCCAACTTCCCCCCATCTTTGATCCCGAAATCTGAGCCGATGTGTAGATGTAAATGTAGAAGTAGATGCAGCTGTTCCAAGATGGGTAAAGGGTATAGTAATTGATGAGCTGTGACTGCCTCAGCCTCCCCACAATCGTACAGATCGTGACCAAGCGGCAGTGCGAGATTCCTGCGGTATATGTATCATTCCTCTTCCCCGGCTCATTCTATTGGGAGTCGTGGCGTAAGGTAAGTAAGGGACCTTAGGTTAGTAGGCGGTGTCAGGAGTGAGAAGGGGTGCGCCTTGGAAAGGGCCCCAAGAAGTCACATGCCTCATTTACCCCATTCTCCAACTCAGTTGATTGACACGCCGACGCCAACATTTACTGACCCGTAACTTTCCTCGGCTTCTCGTGCCTCAAGCTTAAGTACCTTACCTATGTGAAATTAATAATGAAATGAATTAGGTATTGACACAAAAAACTTGCTTTTTGTGTCTTTTGTTGCCAGGACATCCCGGCTCCGGACACCTCTTTCCTCATTTTCCCATTTTCCCAAGTGGCTTGCTTTGACCTGGCCAATCGGATCGTCCCAACGAGCCATGGATGGCTCTCCGCCTTGACCATGCTAAAAAGTTATCAGATTGATTGGGGGGTTATCAATCCCATCTAATCTCTTTAGATGATGAGATGCGACATGTTAATTACGAATACTTTACATGAATAAGCTCACCGATCTCGGAACCAGTCGAGCAAAATAGAACACGTTGACCATTTACTCAATTATAGGTATGATATACACTCTTTGATAATGCCCGACGTACCCACCGCTTGTTGTTGTTGGGTTGCTTCGCTGGCTCTTTGACGCATTCATATCATGCTGCATATCAAAACCTCGAGGTATTCACGTGTATAGCACACAGAGGACACAGTAGCCTACAACCCTACTCCCTGCTGAGTGAGCTGGTCTGTGCCCAAATTGATCTCCCTTTGATTCTATATTCTCAGCCATGACAGAACCTTCAGGGATGGGTTTTCTTTCACCGACAAACCCTGGCATCACCTTGTTCTACGGATAAGAACTTGTCTGGCCAGGGATGGAAACGAAATTGCTTTTCCTATACTTTTGTTCACGTTGGGGCTTGTCCCACTGTGGAAAATAAGACGCCATCTTCAGCCCTGACCCGACCCAGCTCGATGGGTCAGAGTCGGACAGCAAGCCACGATCTGATAAGATGGAAAGGAATTGGAATTTTACCTCGTGTGGGGAGACTACCAAGTACCGTCCCCTTCACTAGACAGGGGTTTCTCTTGTCACATTTGATCGCTTCAATGGTCTCCGCTGTCTTCCTTCGCTCCCTTTTACATACTGTAAATGTACTCAGCTTGAGTGGTATATGTATGTACTTACCTGCAGGACGAGTGCCATGTCATGCTTGCTATAATCCTCGTCAAAAGTTTACCGGGTCAAAACAAACCGACCCGACTCGCTGTTCCCTGACTTCTCCTGATGCCGAGGCCAAGGCCAATTCTGCTTTACCAAACCTGGAAGTCCATCTGGTGAACCCGAGCCTGCCCGTCATCGCTCTGTTGCCGTTCCAACTTCTGCCGCTGTTGTTGCCGTTTCGCTGCCGAAACCTTTGTTGCGGTGGTTTGCTGTTCCTCGTACTCGTTCGCATCCATGTATGCCAGCTTGATTTGAATTCTCCCGACCGCTTCACCGTTGCAACTCAAAATTTGCCATGTCCCAAGCTCTGGTAGCTGTCCCCTTAATATAAGCTCACAGAGATCAACATGTAGCTCGCCAATGAGCTCAAGCATCTGCGCTCCCCACACAGAAACCCTCAAATGGTAGTACATTGGCGAGTCATGTGCTTCAAACCGAAAGTCCTCGTTCCTAGACCAATCTCAGCGACTATTTCTCTCTTGAATCAAAATGAATGTATGGGTCGTGCTCGTGGTGCAGATTCCCAACGTGCGCCAGCAGAAATGACAACACATAGCTGGAGAGCCACATCCACCAAACTTGATCCATTTGACATCTTACTTACCAGATTGGTTTTGGTGTTGTTCTCTTGGTGGACTGGCTTTGTTGAACATCATACCCATACCAAAGAACACAAGTGTAGCCGATTTTGTCGTTGTCCAGTTCTGCTTCGCCAACTGACACGACCAGACGTTTTGCTCTGCGACTCTTTAAACTCGATCCCTGTTTGGGATTGAAACGTGTGTTGACTGGCGTAGAAGTTGGCCGGTCTGGGCCCAGAAGCTCTGTAGATGACAACTTGTTTCTTCTCTTGCTCGCCAGTGCTTGGCTAGCCAGGGACCCCATTGTCCCATCCATGGGTAGTCGATTATGCCTTAATGCCACACCTAAGCTTGCGGGTCGTGAGAGGCAGGAATCGTATCCAGAATCTAAGCTACTGAGGCCTGATACTGATCTTAGCGGAGAAACGCAATCAAAGGAGTCGCCAGTTTTGTTCCCCGTGACTTGTCTGGTGATGGGGATTGGCGTAGCAGCTCCGTCTTTTGCCATATCTACCGACAAGAGGTTACAGGACTTGACGTAGCCCACAAACTGAATCGCCGGATGTTCTGGTAATAAATCCCAAAGAACGACTGGGACAGAAAGTAGAAGCAGGGTGGAATAACTGCGGTAGACAGACTCTACACTTACGTGAGTTGCCAAGAGTGGAAATTGCTTGAGCCATCGAGCGCAACTCGCTGCATCAAAGACTTGTTCTTCTTCCAGTGCAATTGTGAGAAGAACATGCGGGGCCGCTCGTTGTCCTTTTGCACCTACAGCCAACAAGGCCTGGATACGGTCATCAGCCGAGATATAACTATCTGACTGCACCCTCTCCGAGAGACTCCTAAGATCTGACTCAGGTATTGCTCGAGATGACGACACCGAGCTAGACTCTTCTTCAAACATTCTGCCCAAGGTGATGGAAGCAGCATGTGGATCAGATGTTGAGAGGATGTAAGCAGGCGTCTTCCTCGATTCGATCAGTCTTCCCTGTGAAGACCGGTCAGGCTGAGCGTGTTTGAGTCGAGTTAGTATCTCGCTATGTAGCATCGCGGCCGAGAAAGGGAGCTGTGAAGCCCACTCCTTCAAGACCTCGATCAGTGTATGGGTAAATGACTGCGCGCCTGGACGAGGTGTCCACGTCTCGAATCCACAGGCAGCGATGGTCTCTTTAATGTTTGTCGGTCTTTCAGTCAGAGGAGCGGCGCTTGCACCAGCACAGCAGTCGAGGAGAAGAAGGACATCGCATTTGACCATCTCAAAAAGAGTCTGGATAGCAGACCACTCCACAGTCGCGTAGCTTTTGTCACCCTTACTATTGAGACACCGAGTCAGCTTGAGTCAGATGGGAGAACACTATTCGTACCAAGACCAGGTTGACTGCCTGGCTTTGTTGATGATCCCATGCCCGCCGTAGTAGACGATAAGAAGGGTATCTTCATTTTCATGTTCCTCCACAAAGCTCAGTACCTTGTGATTGAGCTTGCGATGAGAATTTTGGGTTGGGATGAGAAACTTGTCTGTTGTGAAGCCGTATAAATTGTGGAAGACCCTCTGTAGCTCGTTGAGTTCCCATTCCACTTCGAGTTCGTCTTCTTCCCATCTTATGAGGAGTACTTGAACCTCGCTGTAACGAGAGTACGCAGAGTTAGGGAACGCTCGCTTGGCAGCCTGAAGACTGTTAGTGATCATATGAGCACGTAATACAGATGGAAGTACCGATTGAAGATCGTCGACAAATTGCTGGAAGTTGTTCATATGATGCTGCGATTTTGTTGTATCATGAGTAGAAAGAGGTGGCAAGCAGCCGTTGGAAGCGAGAGATATCGACGTATGTGAAGATGTATCAGAGGCCTGCTTCTCGAAGTCAGAGACAGCCTTGAGTGTATCACAAGAGTAACACTCACTACAAATGGACTTGATGAGCTACCACTTGTCGAGCTCTGGAAGCCGTCAAACTTGGCCCCGAGTCCTTGAAAGTCTGCCATTTTGAAGTGCACGGAACAGGGGCATGCCAGAAACCATTGAGTTTGAGAGATACTGATGTATTATGATGTCGGTTGAGAGCACGCGGAATTGATGTCTGATATATAAATCAAGAGAGCTTGGCAAGTACACGAACAACCACCACCCCATATCTCACAACCCCTCAAAGACAGTGAAAAATTTTCCCCCATTCTGCAGTTGGCTCCCTCAATCTGTTCTGACGTCGATCATGTTCGCATATGGGCTGAATAGCGCCCGGTTGGCTTTACTATCATCAATGTGGCTGCGGGTGCCTCGTTCGAAACGAGTTGATTGCTGGCAAGGCAGACGCATGCGATAGATAAACCTGGATCAGCCAAAGAGAAGACAGAAAATATCCCCGGGGCCAGGTTCCCTGAAGAATGATGTGAAAACCTTTCAGCAACGGGCGTCTGGGGTAAGCATCGCTCGTCATGATTGGTTCTCGAGCACTGCGTGCTTCTGAAAGTGCATATAGAAACAGGAACGGTGTGGGGGGACGGCACGGAAGAGGAGGAGCGGAGCGGATCGCAGAGGCATCTATAGTGGACGGGCGAACTATTCATTATCAAATAGATACGGCTTGTGTAACCGTGCATCCCGTTCGATATGGCAAAGGGACCTTGCGTAGCTGGAATCGAGGTGCAAGTCGTGCAACTGGATCTGATCTATCGCTTGAAAGACGCTGACATTGCTTCGGCAAGGCTGACTCTGACTGACTGACGGACGGCATGAGTGAAAATTTTTCATTTACAAGACAGTTGATAATGCAGATCTGAGCCTGCGGGCTGATAGGCTGAATGAATGAATGAATGAGCAAAGGAGACCAGGAAGGTTTGTTTCGTACGAGTATCAAGTCGTGCTTCAAGGTCCAGATTGAAGCTCCCTCGCGGTTCCATCCTAAGAGCGGCAATGCCCGGCAGTTGAGACAGACTTTTGCCCGTCACATCCATTGACATTGCGAAAAAAGCCTGGGCTAAGGCCTTATAAATATTCGAGGTTTCATGGATAGGTAAGCTTTTGTTGGTCCAAGGTATTAAGAGTGAAACTTGAAGGCGGGCATGAACAAAGTTAACATAAATCAAGGAGAAATCTAATACATCATTACCTAGTTGATGATACCGTACCATTAGACACGTTTGAGAAATGATTTTTCGTATTGCAATGAGACACTGAAAGAAATAGCATCTGAAGCGTGGAGCTGATGACTGGACAGTGCTTGTTGCCCTATCAAACAAGTCGGTAACAGATATGTAACATCTGTTACCCCAAAGCTGCCTCGTCTGCGTATCGAGCTGAAGCGAGGCGAGGCGAGGCGAGGCGAATTTGAAGGGCATCTCTCTCATCTTGGACTTAAGTTTGCGCTCAAGTCAGATCCAGATCCAGATCCGGATCCGAAATTTCAAGTCGTAATTCTTTTTTATCAGGGGAATGAGGGGATATTGTGATACAGAGACAAAGAGGATTGCGACCGAGTGTCAGATATCGACAACTGCCGTTGGCCGTAGCCTGTATCCGTAGGGCAGATCGAAATATCCCAGAAGCGCAAGGACCCGACGGAACTTGGAGTTTCCGCTGCTGGTCAGGGACGCTAGCGAGTGGAAGTCCCGACATCCGAGAAACTAAGGCAGGGCAGGGCCATTCCTTTGGTACCTATAGTCACGGACTCACTCACTAGACTATCGCACGCAGCACGGCCGTCACTGAAGCTGTGTGATGAGCTGTACAGTAGGTACTGCAAGTGATGAAGCACCTCATCAAAGGTGGCAAACCTCATTAACGAGAATAAAAGAGACACTCAGAGACAAGAGATTGACCGTCTTCATAGAGTAAATATGGTACCGGACTGAGTGAAGAAGATCACCCGCTCATCTCATTCCATTCATCAACAACGATGATCGGTAAAGACGGACGGTCAAATTCCATCCACATGAGCGAAGTCTCTAATTTATTAGAGACAATTCAGTATACAAAGCCATAGACTAGAGAGCACCAGCTCACGCTACTGATAGCCTGATACCCAACGTTAGACTAACACCCGGAAATGCCACATCCCGAGAGCGGCTCTTTGAACAAGTCTGTCTCAGAACAACACAGGCCAACGATGTTCGGACCTTCTCTCAGAGACGGTACAGAAATGAAATCGTCCTCTCAAAAGACCAACAACGTTGAGCCAGTTGTCAAAAGGAATGACGTCCCGTACGGCTTCCGTCTTGGCTCTGCCTCTGTACCACCACCATCGCCCTCTTTTCTCTCTATAAGCACACATATTATCTGCATAAGCAACGGCTACGGTAAAGACACTGATTCGCTTCGGGTACTTTGTGTCTCGCGTGTTTAGCACGAGTCTCGCCGAATCTGTCCATCACCGATCGAGTTTCCAGTTCCGTTTCCTTTCATGGAGGGGACACTCTTCTGATACACTACTGATACCACTCACTTATAACTCAGCACACCCTCGGTATAGACTAGCCTTCCATCTTGAAACTGTACTCAAGGGCGCATCCATTTGATATCTATCTATCTACCAAAGAGTCTCTTTTATTCTTATCTTTATTTCCCTTCTTGAACCCTCTTACACCCACCCTCACACTCAGTATGGAGAACGTATCAAGTCTTGCTGCCTCACCTATTGGTGTCGATTATCAGCTCCCCCGATTAGTCAGTGAGGGACATTGTGCTGGATACTACATCACCATCACTATCTTCCTTATTGCAGTCTGGTTCTTTTTCCCCAAGAAGCAGACATCCCATCTTGAGATACCGTTCTACAAGGCATCAAAGACCAAATGGATATTCGATGCCGAAACATTAATCAAAGATAGCTACACAAAGGTTGGTCGATTCAATATCACTTACAACACATATACTTATGCTGTACCAGTTTCGAGATCGAGTTTACCAGATCAAAGCTACTGAGGGAGTACAAGTCATAGTACCCGCCCGTCTCGTCGGTGAACTGAAGGGACTGCCAGAAGATATCCTCAGTGCAACAGAAGCCGTGTCAGATGTAAGACCACTCCTTCAAGCTCGCTTCCTACTTGGAATACTAACAACCATCAGGCTCTTCAAAGCAAGTACACAAAATTCTCCCCTGGCCACAATGGTGAACTACTAGCGCTATTGGTCAGAACAAAACTCACACAGAACCTCGCTCGAGTGGTACCCCTTCTCAAGAAGGAACTGGAGTATTTATTGGCCACTGAATTCCCAGCCTGCGAAGACTGGACACCGGTGAAATGGCAACCCTTCAGTCTCCGTGCTGTAGCCCGTCTGAGTGGCAGAGCCTTTGTTGGACCATCCATCAACCGAGACGAGAAGTGGATGGACACTTCGATAAACTTTGCCGTTCATGTATTTACAGCATGCGTCAAGCTTCAGTTCATCCCCGAGTGGGCTCGACCTGTAGGCCAGCATCTTGTCTCAGAGCTTCGCCAGATCCGCAAGGACATCAAGATTGCCAAAGAAATGCTAAAGCCAATCCTCGAAGAGCGACTCCATGATATGGAGTTTTCCAACGGTGGAGATGCACCGGACGACATGATCCAATGGCTCATTGAAGCACTGCCAGAGGAAGAAAAGGCCGACCTCACAACCCAGGCAGAGCTGCAATTGATTATTGCAGCTGCTTCAATCCACACGACCAACAACCTGCTCTGCGAATGCCTTTGCGACCTTGCAGCATACCCTGAAGTACAAGAAGAACTTCGGGAGGAGGCGTATCGCGTTTTGGAAGTTGACAATGGATGGCAGAATAAGGAGAGCATGGCCAAGCTGAAGAAGCTAGACAGTTTCATGAGAGAGGTCCAACGACTCAGTGGGAACATCAGTGAGTACCCTCAACACCGGTCAATATCTCGACGCCAACTAATCATGATATAGCATCATTCATCCGCAAGGTCATGAAGCCCATCTCCCTTTCTGATGGCACCGAACTGCCAGTAGGCACCAAGGTCCTCGCTCCTCAAGCCGGCATCGCTCTCGACGAGCGCTATTTCCCCGACCCCGAACGCTTCGATGCCTTCCGCTTCTACAAGCTCCGACAAGAATCTGCAGAAGCCAGCAATCGATGGCAGTTCACATCCCTCAACGACACATACATCAATTTCGGCGCAGGCAAACACGCCTGCCCGGGCCGTTTCTTTGCCAGTAATGAGATCAAGCTTGTGCTGGCACATATACTCATCAACTATGATATCCGCTTGAAAGCGGGCGAAGATAGACCAAAGGCCATGGCGGTGGTCATGGCTAAGGCTCCTTCTCCAGATACCGAACTGGAGTTTCGACGAAGATCGTGGGCAGCTTGAAGGAAGGGGAGTATGATCATGAACTATTTGATACCCAGTACATTTAACTTAGCTTGTACATAGAATATAGACGTACGTGGCATTGTAGATGCGTAGTGGGAATGACACGCATAAGATTGACTAGCCTCGAGAACAAAATTTTACTTCAAAAAGTCTCGAGACTTACGTGTAAAGCCAAGCGTGAGCGATGATCAGGGCATGGACAACTAGAGGTAACGAATTGCATTGCTCGAACTGTTCTAATCTAACAAAGACACAATACTGGGACTCCGGGCGTGGCTATCGTATTGGGGGTATCATCAAGTCGTAGGTCAGGCAAACGAAAGCCACTGGCCTGGCCTTATAGCATCGTACAATCCTCTCTGATCCCGTCCCATCTCTCTCCCAACGGCCTAACCAACGGCGCGTCCCAGGGCAAAGGTGCAGTTGTAGCTGAAAAGTAGATCCGTAGTAGTTTGAAGAAGAAAACAAAATAAGCAATTGATATCCTTGTTCCTTTTCAGATTCTTTTTTGGGAAGCGCAACACCAAAAAAGCTCTAAGATTCGGACAAACATTGATATTTACAGATCCAACCCACCCGGAACGCCCCTCGCCGTTGTTGAAGAAAATGCCGTCAACCATTTTTTCCCTGATGCAACAAGCTGAAGACAACAAGTCTACCGGGAACCGTGAGATACCTGGGAAACCGCATGACACAAAGCAGACCATCTCTTCCAATCTTCATTTGAAGCGAATTACACAGAAGCTCCACCTAGCCCGTCTAGGACTTGTAGCGCTGGTACTCACCGGCAACCAAACAATGGTCACGCTCGAAGGGTTCTGTATCATGTTAGTCAGGTGTGCCAAAAGTTATTGATTGTTGGGTGTAAAGCATACCCAGGGTAAGCTGGAACTTGGGCTTGATGGACTCAGCTCGCATCTTCTGGACCTCGTTGGCGAAGACTTCAGCAGCGGGAGCAGTGCTGTCGATACAGTTGGCCTTGATGGAGATGAGAACACCACCGCCAACCTTGAGGAACCAGTTGGCGTTCATGGCGACAATACGAGCCTGATCGGGCTGGGCAACATCGGCAAAGATGACATCGACCATGGGGACGATCATGCGGTAACGGGCAGGCTGGCGGGCGTCCTCAACAATGGGAACAACGTTGGGTCGCTTGGAGGCCATGGTGATGAGATCACGGCCAGATCGGGAAGAGAACTCGACAGCGTAGACGTAGCCAGTAGGACCGACAATGTCAGCGACGTGAGAGACAGAGGTACCGGAGGCACCACCAAGATAGAGGACACGAGAGCCGGGCTTGATGTAGATCTCATCAGCACCACCGGCGATGGCAGCGCAAAGCTTGCTTCGGAATGGGTTCCACATGCGATACTCGATCTTGGTGGTGGTAGTGGTGCCATCGTCGTTCTGGACAGACTCGTCGACAGAGATGCGCTTCTCGCCGTAGACAGACTCGCCAGGTGTTGTGTTGCGGGTAGCAAGACCATCTTCCTTACCACCACGGACGACGAAGACGCCGGGGTGACGGTGAGGCTCCTGTGAAGAAAAAAGTTAGATCGCAAAACTTGGCGAAAAAGTTAGACTGGCAGGATCAACATACAACAATGACCTTGGCACCGCCTCGCTGGCCAGCACCAGCACCGCCGCGACCACCACGAGGACCACCTTTTCATTCTGTTAGTATCGCATTCATCATGCTGTTGAGGAGGACTAATGCTTACCTCGGCCGCCACCGCGAGGACCGCCACGGGAAGCACCACGGCCACCACCTTTGCGAAATAGTCAGTCTTGAAGTTCAACAACACCGCGACAGGAACGCCGCGAGAGCGATATCCATACCTCGTCCACCGCGCGCACCACCACGACCACCGAAGCCGCCGCGATCACCGCCGAAACCACCGCGGCCTCCACGAGCGCCGCCACGACCACCACGGCCGCCTCCTCGAGGAGTGAAAGGAGCCATCTTGATGGGATGAAGAGGAATTGAATAAGTTTGGAAGAATTAGAGACGACTATATGTCGTTGGCGAGAAGGATTCCAAGCGAAGGGATATCGTCGAGAGAAGGCGGACGTGGATCAAAGTCCAAACTTGTCTTTTGTATAGCCTTGTCTGGGGACGCTGGGCGATTTGAGAGACACTTGAGAAAGAATTTTTTGAAGCTCTATGAAGCTCAGACCCACTTTGTCTGTCCAAGTTTCTCCGTCTCCGAGACGGGTCCGGGAATAGAGCGGCAACGAAAGGTGCATTACATGACAGAGTCACGTGGCGATAGTTGATAAGAGTCAAGTGACATGGCTCACATAGTTGTGCAAAATGATGTACAAAATCACAGCGCAGCAAGTCATAAAATATTTCAATACTAATCAATTACGATTTGAGTTCCATCGCAGTTTTCCTCTCGTTGCTCTCCATTTTCTAGCATGTCTTTTGGCCGTTTGAGGCTGTTTTCGCATATCGCACTAACAGGGCAGGCAACCCTAAGGCTCTTTCCCAAAGGAGTGGGGAAAGCGAGTTTGTGGTCCCTCCCGATCTGTTAGGGCAAGAGCTCAGAATTTCTCAATTTCAGCCCGCCAACCCACGTTCGTCGTCGAAACCGTCACTCACCACCCAAGTCGCCGAGATGGTGAGTAACTGCGAGCCCCTGTCGACCGCCATCATGATAAAGAGGAGGATATTCATGCTGTACGAATTGTCACGAACTTGCTGGTGCAATTTTTGACGAAACGTCCATCTTGACCCGGAACCGCTGTGTTTATTTATGATGGCTGCGAAGGCGCGCGTTTTGAAGATGTGCCATGGCTGACTCTGGCTTTTTCTACACTCACAGGTTCGATACGCTGCCACCGAGATCCAGTCCTCGAAGTCGGCCCGCGCCCGCGGTGCCTACCTCCGAGTGTCTTTCAAGAACACTCGCGAGACCGCTCAGGCCATCAACGGCTGGAAGCTTCAGCGCGCTGTTACCTTCCTCGAGAACGTCAAGGAGCACAAGGAGGCCGTCCCCATGCGACGATATGCCGGCAGCACTGGCCGCACCGCCCAAGGTACGACTGAACCAATTCCCCCCCCGTTAGCGATGGACTTGGAGAAATTCGGAGATCGCAAATGGCTGGGATATGCGTCAGAGGAACAAAAATGCTGATGGGACTTAATCAATAGGCAAGCAGTTCGGTGTCTCCAAGGCTCGATGGCCCGTCAAGTCTGCCGAGTTCCTTCTCGGCCTCCTCAAGAATGCTGAGGCCAACGCTGATGCCAAGGGTCTCGACACCGGTGCCCTGATTGTCAAGCACATCCAGGTCAACCAGGCCCCCAAGCAGCGACGAAGGACATACCGTGCCCACGGTCGTGTATGTTGTCTAACTCTTCCGCCTCGAGACTCATCTAACGTCATAAACAGATCAACCCCTACATGTCCAACCCTTGCCACATCGAGCTCATCCTGACCGAGGGTGAGGAGGTTGTCCAGAAGTCTGATGCTGTTGTCGAGCGCGAGCACCTCAGCTCGCGCCAGCGCGGTGCCCGTCTCCGCAAGGCTATCACCGCCGCTTAAACCATCACCAACCTCTATCAAATAGACAAAATTTAAGCGCTGGTTGAAAACTGGGTTTACGTCGGGCATCTTCTGTGCTGTAACTGTGTGACTTTGACAAGATTCTTGAACAAAGGGACACTACACCAAGATTACATTACAAAACTCGATCAATTGTTCTAGGGTTTTTGCGAGGGTGGTTCGTGGCTTTTCATCAACTGGTGTATGGCAGGCTACGGTGAGCATGGCATTAAAGGGAAACACATGCAAAAGTTCGCAAGGTTTTCTTGACGAAATAAAATCATTCAAGTCCTCCTGCATTTGAAGAACAATGTGACGTGATTAGTTAGTAAACGTCAGCTTGCACCATTTAGACTCATGATAGTTGGTCACGAGTGAGGCATTGCATCAGGTTGGATTTAGCGACACTGGCCATATATCACACTCCTCCATGGTTTTCGTTATCATTACTTATACAACGCTTGCTAGCAGCTATCGATTGAGCAAACCTAACTTATTCCAACTAGCAACATAGCGAATGCGATGGGAGCAAAGTCCCCGGCTCGTTTTCATTCAGCGATCATTACGACATCAGCCATCCCGTCCAATTCTGTGAGGCCCGATTGCCTTTTTCCATACCAGTTTTCGAAAGCAATTACCAAACGCCTATGCGATCCTTTCTATTACATCAATGCTAAGCCCAGCCGTTTAGTTCTCACCATCTGTCCATGGTGAGTCGTCATCTATTAGCAACAGTGGGGACTATACACCATCGTGATCATCCACCCCTCGCGGAGGGGTCTGACCATTATCTTGATTACTGAGCGGTAAGCCAACTGGTTGTTGATTGACAGGATTACCCACAACAGGGGCAGCGGCAGCGGCCTGTACGAGAAACGGGGAATCAAGTATGGTGACTGTAGAGCCTGTTCTAGAAATCCAGGCTCAGTATGGCCTCGCCATCTCGTGCCCCTGCAACACTGGCAGCATCGACTGTACCCGAAAATCGACCTTTTCCAGGTATCTCAACACCATCAGCTCTCGCGTCGTAAATTGTACGCTCATCATATACATTGGCCCATCCCATGTCCATCCCAAAAGCAGCTGTAAGCTGCAGTAGCTCCTGGTTCCTTAAGCAAGGAACGATCCGGCAGAGAAGCTTGTCCCGGCACTTCTGCATCAGAGGCGATAAATCTTGAATGTGCGGGTTCCCATTGGCCCCAAGGCCTTGAGCGCCATGCGGCAAGATACTCCGAGTATTTAAAGCCGGTGAATCGACTGTAACATACCCACAGGACTTGAAGGAGAGGCACTTCAGAGTATACTTCTTCTCGTCTGAGCGTAGGCGCTGCGGCGCAGGGATGTGCTGCGCTAGAGGTTCTGCCTGGTCCGAGGCTGGTTGGCTCGAGATATTCAGATTCAGCTCGTCTCTGGCACTCAAAATGTCTCTGATCTTGATGCTTGGGGAGAAATGCTCTATGATGCCTGCCCAAGACAATACATCTGGTTGCTGTAAGATATCCATAGGTGCAGGTGCAGGTGGAGGGGGCGGCAGGGGGGCCTGATTGTTGGGTGGTGGCGGTGGCATGAAAGCCGCTCCAAATACTCCTGCAAGCTGCTGAGCCGTCGCGTTTAATGGGAATGGTGCAACAACCCCATTTGCTATATTGGTAGGCGGAGGTACCAGCACACCAGGAGGTGCAGGGTGCATCCCGATCATATTCAGCAGATGAGCATTGTTTGCTGCGCCAGCTTGCTGGAGCGGAGCTTGGGGAGTGAGAGTCGGTGGACCGGAGAGTGATACCGATTCCAGGTCAAGCTTCTCGAGTGTGGACAGAGCCATATTGCGTATTGTTTGCAAAAGGACATGCGGTGAGGCCCAGCAGTTCTTGAGTGACAAATGCTTAATAAACGGCAATGACAAGAGATCGTCCGTATTAGTCCTGGGGCTATCAATGCGAGTCATGAGTTGAGGTTGTTCAAAGAACGGTGCTGGGAGTATGTGGTGGTTCCGCTGATATGTTCCAGGAGCAAACTCTCCACCACAGATCCATTCAAAGTGAAGGCTTTCAATGTGTGGCTGAGCCCCAATGTAATTGTTAAGCAGTTGATAAACCTTACCAACAGCCTCGACGGGAGAAACTGTATCATCTTCTACACAGCCCGGTGCAGACTTGGAAACGCGTCGCCAGTCGGCAATAACACCTAGCGAAACATTGGTGAGAGACGATAGATTCTGCCATAGCTCGTGTCGACAAAGGATATATACATGGCTACTGGGGATCTTGGCAATCGTGACGGTAGTAAGATTTTTGAAGCAGTTGTCTCGGGCATTGTCGATAAGGCCAATGACATAGGACTGAATCATGGCGCGATGCGCCCACTCGAGCTCGAGGAGCATTTCCTTCTGTGCTCTTGTGAGACTGGCGGGAATCAGCGGATGGTTGACCGCCTCTGCGGTGGCTGGTTCAAAGTCAGCACGATGTGCGTTTTGTGCCATTACTCGTCTAGCTTCCATCTCAGTGATTATGGTTGCTCTCTCATCAAAGTCAATCGCGTTGATGTTGGTGCCCTCAGTCTCCAACAACATAAGCACAGCTTCGTTGATCTGGGCGCCTGAGTACCCAGCATCTGAGGCCATTTTTTGCAGCACTGTTCGCTTGAAACTAATGGGGTTCTCAAACACAGGCTTTCTGAAATCCTTGACCATTTCATTCAGGTCTGACATGGTGACGATTGGTTGCTTCCGAGCTTGTGACTCAGAACCCGTGTGACGCCAATTCTGCGTTGCAAACACGGGATGGAGAGTGGTTGCACCTCGTGCGATATGATCAGGGCCCGACAGAAATCCGAGGCCAGCATCACAACAGAGTCCAAGATTTGTGACTTTGACCAAGCACTTCAGCGCTTCCTTCATAGCCTCAGTTTCGTCAGCCGTTTGTTCGAGACCTTCAAGATCAGTGTATCGGTGGTAAGTGCCATGTGGCCAGCGGTATATGCCCCAGAAAGAGGGGACGGCTTCTTGCGAAGGCTTCACTGGAGGGTATGAAAGCGTGTCCTCGTCAAGCTCCAAAGACAGCGCAAAGCGCCGGATGTGTGGACCAAAAGACTGGAAGATGCGCATCCCATTTGAGAGAAGAGCGGAGGATGTGCGCTTAAAGACTCCGTTTTCATCACGATCCAACTTGCTGTAGAGCTCTGACTTGAAGGGCACGACAACATTTCGAAAGTACTGTGCAGAAACCTTGTTCTCAAATTCTTTACAGACAAGTCGCAAACATCTGACCTCGAGGCGGGTGAGGTACGAAATTATGATCTCAAAAATCTCAACCGGTATTTCGTTCGTGGGCCATGTAACGGCGGACATCGCTCGGCTTCGTTCATGAGAATCTGGCAGTTCAAGGAGAGCGGGCATTTCTTCGTCACAGGAGGGGGGAGCAGTGCTTGGTCTTCTCTGGCGTAATGCCGGGTCGATGGCGTCAATCCAGTTGGGATCCATTATCGCGATGGGTCGACGGACTGCACGTCTCGGGGTTCGTATAGAGCGCTGTCAGAATAAAGTGGCTGCGAGAATTAACGGTTGAGGCGATTTGCTTTCGGTCGGACGGAGGGCTAAGATGTCGTCAAGGTACTCTGATGGCGGGGCGTTGGAGCAGCGGGGAATGTAGAGAGGAAAAAGGACCAAGGTGTTTAATATGAAGAAGAAAAATAATAGCAATAATTCAATGTCGTACAGCAAGGTTCAATGTAGAAGGCGAATAGCCGCCGGGGTGTCTCTCTTTTGTCGCAACCAGGGTGAATAAGTGAATGAATGAATCCGTGATGTAGTGCTCGGTCGGCTGCAGAGAGCGGGTTGGATCGGATCGATGCGGCCAATGCCTGGTGGCAAACGTATAGGTCTGGGGGAAGGTGAAATCGAGGGGACAGGGCCCTCGTCTCCCGGTAGTTGGTAGAATATGTGTCGATCTATGCCGGGGTCAATTGTGCGATTGCGGCTCCGAGGGGAGAAAATCCATGAGTCGAAGATGGGGATGGCATGTTTATGTTTAGACGTTAACTAACCTACCTAACCTTAGGATGTGGGGGAGACGGGAGACATGGGCAGTCCAGGGTAGCGAGGGATCCACTTTTAGAGAGTGCCCCATCGGCCATATTCCGTGCCACAAATGAATGTACCTATAGACCTTCACGATGGGACGGGTGCAAAGCGAACCTGAACCACCCTGCTGCAAATCTTTGTACGGATACTGTATAGCATCGAGTTATAGTGGACGTCTTTGTTAAACTACCTAAGTACATTAGGCCACAGCCATAAAAATGTATGTTGCCTCTAGGACTTAGTTTCATCGTGCCGAGAGTTTACATCAAGATTCCAACAGCGAAAAATCAATTATTTTGAATTACAGGTAACCGTTGCTCGCTCACAACGGAGAGGCGTATTTTTTGCTCTCTTTAGAAACTATGAGATGATGGAAATCATAGGAAAGCTACGCTGATACCGTCATTCCTCAACTTGAGTTCAGGGATTAGCCCTGTGAACATCCCCATGGGGAGATCCATCGGAATGCGATAGCCTGGAGCCTGGAGAAGGCCGGAGATCTTTAAGTTGGGTTGCAACATTGGAGGGATCAAATGCTTACGAAGCGCATCACGTCGCTACAATGATATGATTTCATACAGTGTGATTAAAAGTCTTTCGCTCCAGTAAAAACTCCGACCGTATGGGTTCACTCGAAAGAATCGAAGTTCAAGTCACGAGTTAAATTATTGACCTCCACATCGCTGACATTCGGGATATTACATGTCCAAAACAATACTATCTACGTGTATAAGAGAAGAATACCATCAAACTTAAAAAAAAAAAAACCCCAAAAAAAACCCCCCAAAAAACCCCCAAAAAATTCCATTTGCTTCCTCTTTCACTTTACGCATCGTCTTCTTCAATATCGCCAGCCCAGAACCAATATCTGATACAATGTTAGTCATCGTGCTCAACATCTACTCAATCTTGTAAAGAGGCACTTACAATGTGGCATATTGAACCTCGAATTCAGCATCCATACCCTGGCAAGTTGCAGGGGCGCTACCACCGGCTGTCGTAGTTCGGTAGACTTCCTTCATCTTGTGGGTAGCACCCTCAATGGTGGTGAGTCTGAGCCATGGCACAGCATTCTCACCAAGCTGTCCCTTGGCAGAGAGAGATGGAGCAGGAGCGCTGCTGTTCTTTGCGCATGGAGCCTCACCAATGTCTTGGTTGGGAGTGCGGAGGTCGAAGAAGGGCGTACCATCGGCGGTGAAATAATGGTGGCCAGACTCGGCGAGGGATGCAGGACCAAGCTTATTGGCATCTGACAGAGGGAAGTGAACGGCCATTCCAGGGATGCGTTCGATCAGATCTGGGTACATAGCGGCGATGCAGCTACCGTTGAAGAGAGTGGCCACAGCACCAGTAGCAACGGGAGCTGATGAAGGCTTGCTGGTATCGCATGTATAGTTTTGCGTACCACGTCCGATAGCGACATGGGCCAGCTTTAGGCCCTTGGCTGGGGAAGGTAATTGGCCATCTGAAATCACCGGTTAGTCAACTGAGAACAAGCACTGGATAGTGGTGACATACCAAGAGGCATCTTAGCCTGTGAGAGATCACAGACAGGAGCCATTCCATATGACTTGACCGCCTTGACCTTATCCGCAACCAAATTGAAGTAACCAGACAATGACCCTAATGTGTCAATGGCGGATCCAGCATTGGCGACGGTGACGGTAGGATAGGTTGGTGCTGCAGAGGCAGTCACCGCGAGGACGGAAGCGACAAATGTTGATAATTGCATCTTGACGTTGTGTTACAGGGGTGTTTTGGTGTGTGATTTGTATGATATCGAGGATATGGGCGTGTCGGTGTCGTTTCGGGTCGTCAAGATGTATGCCGTTAAGAGAAATAAAACCCAAGGAACAACAGAAATGTTTATAGATAATCGACCGTAACGAGACTACTTGTTGACCCTAGGAAATAAGGAAATAACAGATAAAGGAAATAAGAGACAAAAAGGGAAAAAGAACGCTCAGCGTCTTTGAGTGTATACAGACAGACAAATGCAGAGATATTCTTTTCCTGCCTCTTTTCTTTCTCAACACCGTCAGGCGACGAACCCATCTCTTAATATACCAGCCTTCCCCTCCAGCCAGGACCCTGTTACACGCGCCTAAGCGTACGGGCGGTAGGTCTGAGCAAATGGCCATGATTGGATTATCTGCCAAGATCTGGATACAAAAATAAACACCAGCCTTTTTGCAATGTCTGAGATGTACATCCACGTCTGGTTCATATGTGATCCGGAAACAAGATTGAGCAACGAGAGCCAATCATTTGATTGTTGAAGAGAGTCGCTAGGGTTGTGATTGGTGGGAGGCATTAGTTTTAAGCGCCTGGCTCGGGCGTCGGCATATGGATGCATGGGCGTTTAGAAATGGAGATGAGCACGAGGAAATGCCACGACAGTGACAATTCCGCTTTTTTATGCACTTTGCCATGTGCGATCTGGGTTCGTGCAGTCGAGCCTATCATTGAAATAATACACAGACATACGGAGTATATCTGACCCTGTTCTCTAGATAGACCGCCTGTTTACGTCGTCCCATGTACGTATGGTGGTCTGTAGATGTTATACATACCTAGGTACCCAATCAACAACGATGATGGCCGTTGTACTGCATTCCCTTTTCTGTGTGACCACGTTACTACGAAGACTCTCGGGTTCAAGTCACACTCCAGCCTCTCAACGTTACCCTCTCCATCCCCAAGCCAGCCCAGGCTCCCGTTAATAGATCCCAAGATCTCTCGGCGCCACTGACGAACCAACCTCAGCCCAGCATCAAAACATTCAAGACCTCCCAAGAAACGGGAAACAGAGTCCCTTGACCATAGTAAATTACATACAGGGCCTTGTGTAGCTTGCCGCCAGCATGCGAGCCTCTGATTGGACCGCGGATCATGCATGCCTACGGGCCGCGATAAGCGGCCAGCGGCTGCAGAAAATAGCAACTGACCCGCGTCCCCTCTTATTGGGGCGGCCTATTTTCGCACATCAAGTCGAATATAGCCAAGCTTCTATCGACATCATGACTTGCATGTTTTAGCGGACCTCAGAGACTGTCTAGAACAACTCTGTCACATGTTTACTTGATTTTCCCTTGAGGAGGTTGCTTAGGTGGATCATGTTATGGTCTAATTCAAGGTTCTCACCACCCAACACAATAACACCATCCATCTTGGCATGGCATGGATCTCGCTTCAAACGCACGAGATATCGCTTGCTTCCCTAATATGTACAGTAAATAGCACGAGATCTCAGATATCCAATGACTCCACTGCCGGCCCGTGCTTAACGCAGGTCTATCCTGATATTGATACAGTTCCATCTCCCGCGGAGATTCGTCGACACATTCCCTTTCCGGCTTTTGAGCAAAACACTTACAAAACATGACGGCGCATCGCCCTACTTGGCAGGATCTTTAGGCGCTCCGTCCATTGGACTGCCAAGTGAGCCCCCGGCAACTCCAGCTGCCGCTGCCGCGGCGGACTCAAGATGGGTTACCCGCTGGACATCTGACGAACTGAGCCAATACAAAGTTACAAATACCAGCAAATGGAGCCCTACGCAGTACGCAGCAAACAGGTTTCGGCTGGTTCGCGAAGCAAGTACCGTGCGTGTCAATGAGTAGACTACACGTTCCGGTAGACTCATCCGTTTGTAGGCTCGAGCAGACTCTCGCCCACGGAAAGCTGCAAAAGGAGAAATATTGGACTCGTATGCCTGTCGGTATCGGTCCATCGCGATGCCAGGATTGCCCGTTTCGCCAATCGACACTGTCGATGGGTTTGGATTCGCTCCGTACGCCGACGATGTCGCTGCGCCTCCTCCTCGGTTGTATGTTGAAACATATCTTGTCTTCTCGTAGAGATTCAGGTTGTCCTTCTGAAGCGCTGCGACTTCCTGGCGTAGCTGCGAGACTGTTCGGTGCGTATCTGACAATTCTTCCTCAAGTTCTGCATTCTTCTTCTTATAACGGTCTCGCTGGGCCGTGACCATGGGCAACATGCCCGAGCCTCCTCCATAGACTCGTTCCCCAGGTTCACCTCCCCCCATACGGGGATCCATACCACTGATGATTGACGACGTTGGCGAGATTCTGCCACTCTTGCGGCCCATTGCCCGGGTGACATATGTTCCCGCTACAGATGCACCAGATGGAAATGCGTTAGCACCTTCTTCCTGGATTGTTTCCAAATCACTCTCCAGTTTCTGGTTGAGCTTCTGGGCTCGCTCCAATTCGGCGTTAGTTTTTGAGAGCTCCTCTTGAAGATCTTCCAATCGACTTTGTAAATCGTTATGCGAAACACGTAGCACAGTCAACTCATCGCCCAGCTTCTTGTTTCGAGCCAAGAGAAGCTTCTCGAGAGAATTACCCTCCACATCCTTTGCCTCCAGGTGCTCTCTTACTTCGTCATCGTCACCTGTGGAGAACTCAATACTCTTGAGAACCTCAAGCTCCTGCTTGATATCCTCGTAGTCACCCCATTTTTGAACCTTGCTTTTCAATGTGTCCCTCTCCTCCTTGAGAGTGTTCACTTCTCTTTCGATAGATCGCAACTTGCCATCCAATTCTCGTTTGAGACCCTCCTTCTCCACACGGGCGGCATCCAGCTTGCGGATCATGGACTGGTTCTCTGACCTCACACGCATGTATCCAGGATCGTCCTCAAGACTTGTCTCGGGTTGCTGTTGGGCTGATGACTTGGCTTGTGCCAGCTCCAGTCGCATTTGCTCGTTTCGTGCCTCAACCTCAGCCAGGCGAGAGCTTGTGCGGTCCAGATCTGCGTGGAGCATCTCAAGCTCAGCGCTCGAGACATTGTTGCGATGAGCCTCCTGGTCGTCGCCATTCTTGCCCAGACGCTGATTGACCTCGTAACTTGCGCGCATCTCGGTCAGAAGGCGCTCTTGTTTCTCCAGTTTATCTTCCAATGCCTTCTCTTTGGCTTCCCAGTTATCCGTCTTCTCCTCCAGCACAGCGTTCCACGATGTCTCAACCTCTTTAACACGCTTCTCTAGGTTCTCCTCCAACTCTCTTCGAACCTTTCGTTCATTCTGAAGCTTTGATTCGGTCTCTTCCAGTTGACTCGAAAGTTTTGAAACATTCTCTTGGAGGTGCTGGTTCTCTTCTGTAATCTTTGGTAAGGTATCTTCAGACAACAACATGGAATCGACTGAGGCCTCAAGAAGTGGGTATGGGTCTGGAGCATCGGAGAAAGATGCATATGTTTGAAGAAATGCCGAGTTCACAGACTTGGAGTGGTTCGTAAGAAGGTCGATAAAGGTCTGATAGGCTGCAATGATGTTAGTCCGTATCATATAGGATAGGATCTTGTTGGTACATTTCAATAGTCCCTTGATTTCTGTGAGCTTGGCCGCATCATCGAGCTTGCGGAATTCTTTGGTTTTTTGGGCGAGTTCTTTACGTTGGACTGTTGAGTCCCGCTGGTATGCGACAATGTCTGAAGCTGTATTGTCGAGATTCGAGACAAGGGTTGTAAGATCGATGGCTATCCAGGCAACCTATTAGCAACTGCTACCACTGGTGTTCGCTGGAAACCATACTTCTCCATGCTGATATCGCATGCTGAAACTTATTCTCTCCTTCAAAGGTGGGCGCAGGCGTAGGGGCTTCGGTTGTGCTCGCCAGAGCAGCTTCGACGGCTGCGTCAGTCATGGTGTTGTGTTGAGCTGGTGATCAGGGGCGGCGCAAAGGAGTGGATATGGCAGCCTTGAACGCCGCGGGTGTGTTAAAGCGAGTGTTTTGCAGTTGGTTCTGTCGTTCAACGGTCGTAGGAGCTCGTTGCTGTCGTGGTTCGAATGGAGGCCATGGGGTTGTGCTGATGAATCGGAAGGGATGTGTTTCGTCTCCCTCCTCGATAACTTGGGGCCAGGTTGCGCGTGTCATACAAGCTTATTGGCCAGGAGAGCTGTCAGGCTGTTAACGCCAAGGTTACAGGGGCAGTTCCATGGACGGATCCCCCGCAGCCTTGCAGGTCAGTGAACACAGCCACTAATTATTATAAGCCCGGCGCCTACCTTATCCACTCAAGGTCCCGTCAGCTTCTAGAGCTTCAGGTACGTAGATCCACTCAACTGATGTCAACATACGCCATCCAGCCTCGGGTGCCTGGATACAACGTTTTCGAATTCGCCGAGGCACAACACGACATGCGCTGTTGGCTCAAATGATGCTGTTGATAACAACGCCGCTATGACATCAGATGGCTCAGGCGATGGGCCTTCAATTACAAGCCCAGGGCTAACCACTACCAGTCGCGAGGCTGGCCCTTATGTCCTCAGGACTTTATTAGATGAGGTGCCACTATCTGCAGACGGCTCCAAAGATGATATCAAGATCAACTGTGTAGACTATCTAGGTAAGTGATTTCGGCACTGATTTTGAGTGTTTTGCGCTCATGTTGACCTATGCGCATGTAGATGCGAATCTGTACGTTGGCACATCTGCCTCCGAGCTGCTTCACTTCGTACAAATTCCACCAGACCCAAACGATCGATCCGGGCAACCTGTGTATATCCTCGCATCTCGACTATGTCCTCAATATGTCGAAACTCCAGGCACTCCGAACTCGCGACCCGGCGTCCAGCAAATCCTCCTACTACCTCGTGTCGGCAAAGCGTGTATCCTTTGCAATTGGACCGTCACTTTCTATTCCCTTCCCGAACTTAGCCCTGTTTTTGGAACAACTCTAGTCAAGAACTGTAGTTGGATAGGCGGCATTGATCTGAACGAGCCCTTGCTCGACGATGGAAGTGCAGAGAGGGGTGGAGGTGTCACTATACTCCTCTCTCTCATGCGAAAGATCCAGGTCGTGCGTGTAGGCGAGGACGCGCGCGCTTTTAAGGTACGTATCAGCGCATGGAATGACTGCCTACCGCTCACAAAATATAGAAAATCGACTTCTCTGGAAGCACCCTATCAGTCCGTAGGGACTCAATCGCTTGTGTGGCAGACTCTAAGTCGTATGCGCTTATCGATGTGGAGCAACAGCTCAAGATCCCCTTGATGAGCATTTCATCTTTGGAAGAAACTACCTCACCCAGTGAAATTGGACATGCGCAAAGTATTGGAGCGGATACAACAAGTGGGCTGCTCCGAAGCTCCTCTTCTACTGGAAACCGCACGTCTAGCGAAGCCCCAAGCCATAGTCGGAGCACGAGCTTGGGAGGTTCAATACTGGATAGTATCCGTCGACAAGATCATCGTGGCAACGACAGTGAAGATTTCCTTGGCCGCAACACCTCGCCGCAGCCGTCAATAAGCCCCAGGCCGTCAATGGAGAGAGCTCCAACACCAAACCCTCCTTCGCTCGATAAACCTCTCCCAGCTGCCCCGTCACCATCAGGCACACCTTCTCAGTCGACTGACCCTCGACCAAGGCCTGGGTCTGTCTTTCTAAAGCCTCACATCACTTCTCCAACTCCTGACGAATTCCTGATTGTTACTGGAACTGATCCCCTGGAGCCGGGAATCGGCATGTTTGTGAATCTGGATGGCGATCCCACGAGGCCTACTCTCGAGTTTACCAGATACCCCAAGGAGGTCGTCGTAGATAGCCCGCCTCTAAATGCTAACTCGTCACAGCCATCTTCAATGCAGGAAGAAGATGGGTATGTTCTGGCCTCGATGACGAGAGAAAAGGAAGGCTTGGAATATGGACTAGAGATTCAAAGATTTGATGCGGGCTCGGACCCAAACCCACAGAAGTTCTGGTTGACGGCCAGAGAGGCTGATGGGGTCTACGGCATTCGTTCGCTTGCTGGCAGCGAAGAAACGCGATTCGATGAGATTGTTCAGAAATTATCGCAAAGGCGATACACTCCTTTCTCTGTTTCAATATTGCCTGGCACCCCGGATCCTTCATCTTCAGCCAAGACACCAGACTCGAGGACAGCACTGTCAATAGAACATCTCTCAAAAGAGAAGGAACTTTTTGACAGAAACATTGACTCGCAAGACGAAGAATCATTACCAGAAGAGTGGGAGGCAAATCGCAATGCAGAGGGCGAGGAATTTGCTCGACAACTTGCCAAGGCCGAGGCAAGATTGGCAGTCTGGAGTGGAAGCCGCATCTGGTGGGCTATTCGCAATCCTTTGCTTATACAACTTGATGCCGCCTTGGAAGCAGCTTGCGTTGGAGATGTTTTTAGCCCCGCCGAGCTGGACAGACAAGCAATATTCACCACTATCAACTCCGTCAGGGGCCGAGAACCCCAGAGCGAGTTGGAATTTATGACTTATGGATACATACGGCAGAAAGCTGGCATCTTGCTTTTGACGAACTTGCTGAAGTCTCCTGAAGATAAGCAGTTTGCGGAAAAAGACGTAAAAGCTCTTGAAGAAGTGCTAATTGAGAGTGGTCTTGACCCCAGAGTGGTCCTTTCCCTGATTCCTAGCGTTCGAAACGAAATAATAGAAGGCCCACGCGGTATCTGGATATATGGCGGCGTGAGGAGAACCGCCGATGCTTACCTCAGAAGCAGGGAGTTCCAGATGACATCTAAGGACAGTATTGGAACACTGGAGCCGAGGACAATGCACTTTCTTCGAAGATTTCTTGGAACATGGCGCAAGAAGAAAGGGTTCGGCAGTGTGGCCGACGAGAGAGAAGTGTTTCACACAGTTGATGCGGCGCTGCTGCTCGTCCTTCTCGAGATTGATCAACACTCACCCAAGGGGTTGGGCAAGGGGGGCGTTGTGAGATCTGAGCTATACGAGATTGTAGATAAGGGTGTCGACTGTTTTGACCGTGCAGTTGATTTACTCGAAACATACCATCGACTCTTCGTGCTAAGTCGCCTGTACCAGAGCCGGAAACTGTCAGGAGATGTTCTGGCCACTTGGAGGCGGATCATCGAAGGCGAGCAGGACGTAGGGCAGGAACTCCGTGACGGAGAACAGCGAGTTCGTGAGTATCTGACCAAGATCAGCAGCCAGACTCTTGTCCAAGAATATGGTGTGTGGCTTGCAAATCGCAACCCAAAGCTTGGTGTCCAAGTTTTTACTGAAGACAAGGGACGAGCACCCAAATTTGAGCCAGCGCAAGCCGTTGCAATCTTACGAGAGGAGGCACCTGATGCAGTTAAGTACTACCTCGAACATTTGGTTTTTGGCAAGGGCCATACCACGTATATCAACGACCTGATGGCGTACTACCTTGACGTGGTTGTTCATGATCTGGAGTCATCTGAGGAGAGCCGAACTTTGGTCAGAGCGACATATGAGGCATATCGCGCTTTACAGCCTCCTAAGCCTGCATACAGCCACTTCCTTCGGGACAACGCCCCAGAAGACAACGAGGTCTGGCACAGCCGTTTGAGGCTACTTCAACTCTTGGGCGAAGCCAATGACTATGATGCAGCAGCCATCAGAGATCGGATCTCTAAACTGCCTGATGATCTTTTGGTGCCCGAGACCATTATACTTGCTGGCCGAGAATGCAAACACGACGATGCCCTACGCCTGCTAGTCCATAACCTGGGTGACTATGATACTGCAGTTTCATATTGTCTACGAGGTGGTGCAAGCACAACTGGCGCTGCTCCATCTCTACGACCATCTTTCGAGGAACAACGCCGCTTATTCAATGTTGTCCTCCATGAATTGCTCACTCTTGAAAACATCAGTGATCGTGTCGAGCAGACTGGAGCGCTCCTGGAGCGGTTTGGCAGCTGGTTTGAGATTGACGACGTACTCAGTCTTATCCCTGATGACTGGTCTGTCGACATTATCGCAGGCTTCTTAGTTGGAGCACTTAAACGTCTTGTGGGAGAGCGGCACGAAGCGATGCTGACTCGCGCCCTGAGCGGAGCGCAAAACTTGCGCGTAAGCTACGATCGCGTTGCCAAGATTGATGAAAAGGGGCCGAGCATTGAAGCATCGAACTAATATGTCCCCAGCCGAGTAAGCTGCGCTGTTTCATTATATAAAGAGGGGGATCCATAGCAAGCGTATGTGCGGAGACTATATTCATCGTAATTCAGGGATTGCCTGTTTATTCTTGATATCGTGATCATATGCATCTAATACATTTGTATCTTCGTACAGTCTTTTCTTTTCTTCACCAGGCATGACTTGTCCACCACTCTAACCAGTCATCATCCGACTGTACTGTTTGTTTTTACAGCCGGAGAGCTACCATCTTATTCCGTATCCGTCCCTCACGAAGCTGTTGCTCCACCTCATTCTACGGGCGGGAGTCGAGTCATCTCAGCAAGGTGAGCCAATCAATGAGAGAGAAGACGCAACTGGAACAAGTGTCTTGCTCCGCCACGATGAGTTGAAGTGTTTCCTAGAGTCCGAGCGTGAGATGGTCGTGATGCTTAAAGCTTCTTCGTTTCCCTCTGGGTCAGTGAAACTGCCAGGCTCCTCAAAGTCTCATATAAGCCTCACGAGGTTGAAATCCACTTCAGCGAAGCGACGACGAGCCACCTCTTGCGCACTGTAACATCGTCCTCACGTTCAGTATCCCATGGCCTCTCCTCGCCGTTGCAATCTCTCTCCCAGATCCTCTCAACCTCAAGTCCGACCTTCTGAAGTGCCGCTGCATCATAAAACCCGCTCATCTTTGTTCGACCAGTATGGAAACCAGCGACAACCCAACACCTAGCCTCGGGGGTTTGCTTGAGAAAGTGGGCGATGGAGCGGTGAAGGTTCTGGTGTTCCCAAGGCATCCAGAGACAATCGGCGGCAATGACACGGTCGAACGAGTGAGCAGCTGATGTGCTGAAAGTGTCATCGAGCTCACCCCAGGAATGGCCCTGGACGGAGACTGCAGAGGAGGGAGTTGCCTCAGCACCAGCGGGTGATAGAGAGGGTTGGATGTTGCGAGCGACATTGGTGCGAAGGGTTTTGAGGACGGGCTCAGCTGGATAGTCTGTGACAACGACACGCTTTGCGCCTAGCAGGCCACCCATGATACTCGGTAACGCGGTTCCGGCTCCGAGCTCAAGAGTCTCCAACCCCTTCACGTTGAATGAAGTGCTATCCTGTGCCTCACGAGGGTTCTCAAGAGGAATGCTGAGAGAGTCGGCCTCGATAAACTCTGCGAGCAGGAGCGAAGCATTCCAGAGGTAATGTGAGAACAGTTTGCGGTCATCCTCCTTTACAGGGTCGGCGAGGTCGATGACAAGGGGCTTGGGGAGATGAGGTGAGGCATAGGAGAGGTTGTGTTCCGCATCGCCATGTTGATTCGTGATATCGTCGGGGAAGATGACGCCCAAGGCAGTTGAGAGATAGTCTTCAGGGCTATCAGTCTCCCCGTTGACTGAGATACGCCAGGTAAGAGACATGACCTTATTAAATCGGATGCCCCCGAATATAATATCAATGTGAAGGATTTTTGCCCAATCTGCTCCGATGATCTGACTCGATTTGCTTGTAAGATCACTTTGAAAGTACTCCTATATGGCGTATTATACAGCAGATATCGAGCAGCTCAGACAGACACAAATAAGAATATGGATGGCTACGGGAATGTGCAGATGAAGATTTGTCAGAATAAGGATGACTTGAGTAAAGCTAACGTAGCCAGGCGTGGACGGTCGTGGGGCAAAGGCAATAAGAAAATTTGCTTAAGTAAGTCCGCACCGCTTTTTCAGATACCAAGGTACCTAAGGATAAGATGTACGTAGCATCCAGGACGACTCATATTGCGCAATGGTGAATACGATATATAAATTGCTCATGACGTTGCGGTGCATCTTACCTCTATGCCATACTTGGTCGCCTTCGTTACCCCAAGTCGGAGGAGTTTACACAGAGTTGGAGTTGTCAGCACACGAAAAGGCCGCCGATCCCTCTGACACCTTATAAGAGTCGATGACACCAATAACAGATCCATATGTTCCAGCAATCATCAGAAATGTTCCAGAAAGAATAACAAAACCACTCCATATGACCATAAGAACCCACTTTAGAGATCTCTCCTGCTTGCCTGCGGACCAGTTATCGTATAGCCAGAAGCAACCATAGGGCTGGAATGTTTGCAGTGTTCCCAGGAGAGCTCCGACAAGAGACACGAGACTTCCAAAGACGGGGATTGCACTCGCTATGATGTAGGCTAACAAAGCTGCAGAAAAGGTCAAGCCTAGCCACGTAGCCCAGTGAGTGACGGTGTTGGCTGTGAGATGCCTTGAACCTCGGAGGACTCGAACGAAGACGTATTTTCCTGTAACCTATGGAGACTTTGTATCAGCACTTATTTTGTCCAAAAGCGGACTTTACTCGTATCAAGCACTTACATGAGCATTGATGGTCGCACCAACGATCAGACCTGGCAAAGCAAGGCCGTACGCAACTTGCTTAATAGTCTTGCCAGCCGATCCCAGAGCAGGCGAAGCAACATAGGAGCCACAGTAGTAGTATATAATAACTCCCACAATGATATATGTCGCAGTTGCAACTGACTGACAGAGCAGCATGGCCTTGGTATAGTGGCGCGGATCGCGCATCTCTGCGGCAATAGGGAAAAACAGGGGTGTGCCAGCATAGGCAAAGACCATTGTCGAGAGAGCCGACATTGCTTCCGTGAAGCTCGGTGTTCCATATAGCTTATAGTCGGACTTCCATTTGTCCTCGAGGTTAATCTTTGGAGCTGCTGAGGGTCGGTCTTGCATGCCGACGGCGATGGTAACGACATAAACTACTCCTGTCAGTATGAATGACAACTTTGATGGGTATTCCACTTACCGCCTGCCATGAGAGAGATCACTCCCACCCACGCCAGCCAACTTATGCGGCCCAAGGTGCGGATGCTAGCACACAGAAAGACGATTATCGCGGCTACCGCGACAAAAGTAGCTGTGCATGTCCCATGCGTCGACAAAGCATTGAAACTGATAGAGATGCCCAATATTCCTGACGCGGAAGCAAAGATGGTAACTTGTACAGTCTGGGTCAGCAGCGAACTCAACTCTGAGCGTTATCACTTACGCAAAGAAAAGCTGATCCCAAGGAACTCTCGTCCAAAACGCCCAAACAAGATACCGCCTGCATCGTCAATACCGTATACCTCGCGGTGGTTAAGCTTGAATGTCCCAATAATATAGTCGGACCAAGTGGTGATGCCTCCAATGACGAGCAGACATATCAGTCCAGGGACAAGGCCCAGAGTGTGGAACGCCGACGGGATCGAGAGGATGCCCAGCCCGATTTGGGTCTTCATCATAAGTGCAGAAGTGCCTAGCCAACCGACCTGTTGGCGTCAGTACCTGATACTATACTGCGGAGAACCTGTGGGAAGCACTTACATCTCGGTAGTTGGGTCCATCTTCTGTGATATCGCCAAAGACCTCGTCGTGAGCTACGGTTGCCCGAGCGCTGTCTTCATTCAGACCTTGTTGTAGAATCGGCACTGGAGCAAAAGCCCCAGGCTCTCGATTGATGCCGTTTACGATACCCATCTTGCTCTTCATTCAGAAGAAAATAAGAAGAATTAAAAGTTGCAAAGATCAGTCAGAATGATAGTTGCCCGTATATATCCATTCAGTATCTATCTCCCCTCACGTATTCGGCCCGCCAGAACTCTACTCTGAGGTCACTGGACGCGTATTGCTCCCCCTATAAACTTTCTCGATGCTCACATGGCATTTTGCGTTTCTATGATGAAGTGGTTTCACCGTATCAGAGCATCTCTCTCATCTTGAATCCCCAGCTCAGTCATTCATATCTCCTCTAAGCCAATCAGCGCGGAAGGCAGAAGGACTATTTCTCAATAAACCCATTCTCGCTCGCCCCTATGTTACTCAAGATTGGCCAGTTTCCTTCATCTTATTGCTTTGTCACGAGGGGGGGACTGCATAAAGTTCGTGGCTGTATCGTAAAGTTGTACTCGTATTATCTCAACTGGCCCACGAGTCTTTTAGCAGTTTCGAAGAGTTAAAGCTTTCAATAAAAGGTCATGTGTCTTGATTATAGTCTGCAATAGAAATCTTAGATTAAGTTTAGATAAAATTTGGGGCTTGCTCATCCTATGTTCTGATCACGGTATCATTTTGTTACGTCTTACTCATTCATCAGAGGTATTCATCAGAGACATCAAGCTACTAATTTTATACTCTAACGCAAGTTACCATGTCGAGCAAGATCAAGCAAGGCGTGGACGTGGACGTGGACGTGGACGTGGACGTGGACGTATTCATGCTTGATGCGGTGCAGTAAGAAAAAGAAATGATATGTTCTAGGAGAACCAAATGTCCAAGGTGGTTATTGGTCATCACAAGTCTAGCAAGGTGTCAGTCAGATCGGGGTATTAATAAGTGGTATTATCATATTAGTGCTCATATTATACATCCTTGTTTCAGCTACGAATGGCATCAAAAACTCCCATGTTCTGAAACATACACGCAAGCCCATTCCAGTCCAAACATTTTGTACAGTGGCTTCAGCAGACACTCAAGGAAGACACCAATCACCATAAACAAACAGTGCTTGAACAAAATGCAGATTAGGACAGAGTCCTTGAATAAGTATTGCTGTCAAGATAGTCCATTATTGTCATTAAGCCATCAATGGGTGAGGTACCAGTCCAAATCCCAGATAAAACAACAGTAAAAAACATGGGTATCGATATGTCAACTCCATGGCGCAAATCAGTTCCCTTTCCATTCCGTTCCTTTCCTTTCCTTTCCTTTCCTTTGCCTCGAAACTCTCATCCTATGCCCCCTCATACGCGGGATGTGTCCTGTTACCCAAATCCAAACCTAAACCCAGTCATAAATATTGTCCGTGAAATACCCGGATGTTCCCTTTTTCTAATACAGTCCCGCTTACGCCGTGCCCATTATGCTTTTTTTTTTTTTCGATGTGGTTTTGTTCGTATACTTTTGAGAGAGGTGTTGTAGTTATTGATCGTAGGTGTGTGTGGTCGATGATGCCGGGTCGTTATATAGTAGTGGTGGTGGTGGTGTTGGCGGTGAGCATTTGCTGCATCTCCTTGAGCTGCTCAGCGGTAGGGTCGTCGGAGATCCAAGGGCCCTTCTCTTCATCAGTGGCACCGTGGAAGCCAGCAGCTCGCTTGAGAGTTTGAACGTCGAGGTCGGTGACATAAGACTTGCCATCAGATAGCTTGAGACGGACCTCATGGTCGGTGGAGAGCATCATGTCGTCCTTGGCAAGACGACGAGGACCATCAAAGACAGCCATGACACGCTTCTTCATGGTCATCTGACCCTTATCAAAGCCCCACGATGATGGATAGTCACGACGGTTCTTGCGGCTGCGGGTCTTGGTTCCCAAGGGGACACCACCGCGGGAGTGAGTGACACCGCGAGACTTCTGGACACCATTGGCCGGATTGCCCTTCTTTCTGATGGCAGGGGAGGAGTTGCTTCGGGGAGAGCTATCATCATCATCGTCACCACTGTCGGCATCTTCATCATCATGGTTTGCCATGACAGTGTCTGTGGTAGTGGGGAGGTTGTTTTTCTCCAGAGTCTGGTGAACATCCTTATCGTTCTCAACCTCAGCAAGGCGCTTGGCGTTGATGGCCTCGGCAGGGTCCTCTTGCTGGACAATGCGCAGCACGCAGTCGTCGAGATGCTCGTAGAAGTCCTGAGCATTGGAGAAGGTCTGCGAGCAAGTGCTACACTTGCCAGTGGCATCGGGAGCATAGCCAGTCAGCTTCTTGTTCGCGTTGGCACCTGCAGACGACTTCTTTCGGCTGTTGGGTGGAGTCTGCTCAACACCATGAACTGCAGTCAAGTGGCGCTTGAAGACGTCGGCACGGTTAAATGACTTCTCCGCAGCCGAGCCGGAGCCTGGGCAGAAGCCGCAGACCATTGTGCCTTTGTAGTGTGTGAGGGTGTGACGGTTCTTGTCATACTTGCGAGCAAAGCCCTTGGTGTGGTACTCGCAAGTTTGGATGGGACACTTTTCAGGGCGCTCAGTCTGGTGAGTGAGCATGTGAGCCTTGAGGTCCTTGAAGGTCTTGCCGCAGTCGGGATAAGTGCATCTCTGCTTCTCCTTGGACTCGTCACTGCTATACTCGCCTGGTGTAGGTGGAACGAATTGGGTGACGCTTGGGGCACGGATATGGTTGTGGTTGTGGTTGTGGTTCTGAGTTTGGCTGTGATTATCCATTGGTGCACCGTAAGGGCTGCTGGGAAAAGTGGATTGAAAGTTTGTGGTTTGGAGAAAGGGTGAAGAGCTATTGGTCCTCATCATGTGAGGTTGAGGCGAAGAGGAAGAGGCAGAAGGAGAAGTGGGATATGTGTGATGAGGATTGGCATTGGTTTGCTGGAAGTGATTGTCATAGGGAGGGATCCCCATGGGAGGGCGAGTAAGCTCTGAATGAATCAGAGATGGGTCTGTCATGATAGAGAAACCTGGTTAGCGATCTACTACGGTAACAGTACAGAAGAGGCAGTTCAGTGCTGCTCAGGAACGGAACGGAGAGTGGTGGAGTTGGGGATGGACGCGGATGATAGAGATTGCAACCTCAAGTCAGCTGAGCTAGGCCCAAGATGGGTTTCCAGCTGGCCACTGCCGATGAAAAGCAAGCAGGATCGCCAATCGTTTGACAGCGGAGAGGTGACATCAAGCGCCGATTGGGTTGTCGTGTGTAATGTCTCAGTTGACAACGGAAGAGCCCACGGGCTAAATCGTTGTTTAAAAAAGACAGACATGAACGTGTGATGGAAGTGGGACGTGGGACGTGGATTGCAAGGGATAAACTCTAAGAGGAAGCAGAGAGAAGGGCAAGATGATGATCGGCCATCTTCAACTCGGCTCAAGCTGAACTCAATGAGCCAAGAGAGCCGACGACCTGGTAGAGACAGGCGCAAGCGCAAGCGCAATCCGACACATCGTTTTGTCATATTCAAAGCAACGAACCGAGCAGGGGTTCAGAGGCACTAAGCATCTGGTGGTGGGGAAGAGGCCTCAGACTGGGTCTCTCTCTCTGCCAATGCCCTTGCGAGGCAGGGGGAAAGGGATCGCCGAACTCGAAGCGAGTAAGAAATAGCTCTGAACTTACCAACAAAGGCCTTTGCTGCCGGGAAATCAAAGCTGAGCTCTTCCATTCCGGAGCTAGAAAACGACGCAAAATCGGATCCGATGTAGTCACTGCCCACAATTGCAGGCTGGAGCCCGAGGCCATGGGGAGCCCACTCGGGCATTGCACCCATTTGACCATGGTTCGATTGGGGAGATCCAATTGCCGAAGACGTTGTTGACGCTGCCGAGACTGTGGAAAGGCTTGATGAAGGGAGTCTCATGTCGGAAGATTCATCTGTATACATGCTGGGTGATGCGCGGCTGTTGAGCATGTAGTTGGGGGCCTCGGCGTACAATGAGGGCTCGACAAATCCCATTGACGAAGCAAATGCATCTTGGTTGCCGTTCTGCTGTTGGAAGCCAAAGGCATCGGCAGGGATGCTCACATCCATGGGTCCCGAAGTGAAGATGACGTTGGAGTCCGTATATCGAGCAAAGTCCTCGGCGTCGGAGTGATGAGGGAACATGGCAAATGATGTTTCTGTCAAGGCTGTCATAATGTCTGAGGAAGAAGGGCGGAAGACAGAGGTTTGAATGTCGGCAAGATGAAGATGGGAGTGGTGGTGGTCAAGGTGAGGGCGGGCTTGGAGTAGTTATAACTCAAGCTCGGGTTGCAATCACCTTTGTCTATAATCGCAACACACAATGTCAGGTTCAGAGCTCCAAGTCAAGGAGGAAGAGTGGAAGCAGCGGGGACTTTTCTCATCGGCGAGGCAAAGAATGAGTGAACGTAACCCGGAGAAGCTTACCTGCACTTCGCATTCCAGAAACGGAGTGAGGCTTCAGGTGAGTCGAGGTCTCGAGGGTCTGAGATGTTTCTGGTGGATGTGGGTTCAGACACGGCAAACAATCTTCTTCTGGTCGGCTTCCTGGAACTCGTGTGCTGGTGATGAACTTTTCTGTGTTGTGAGAAGGAGGAGTATTGCCAGGGTCCAATTAAGAATGCTCAGTTCACCAAAATGTGTTTGAGAAGAGTTGTCTCGAAGTGTTCGTGGTGAAGTTGAAGCTGGAGATGAGGGCGATGTTAGTGCTCGGTGGATGGTGGCAGGGGCACTATAGGTCGAAGTATTCAGAGACCAATTGTTATACTGGTCTTGTCGTCTTGGAAAGGACAGACAATGGTCTTTAAAAGAAACACTGTCGTGATAGATTGGCCCTTAAGGTTGTCGTTGTCGAGTAGCAAGCTCTTGCAAGACACAGCGAGGGGGTTGGGGGCTGTCAACGTAGATATAGTCAAGGCACCACTGCACCTGCATTCGGGCCCCGTCCGCGATGGATCGGCTCTCTCCAGTTGACAGACAACTTGAGAGGAGGCTGCTGGGGTAGAGAGTGTCCCAGAGGTGGAAGCCATGTACGATACATCGGCCGGTACATTGGTAGGGCCTAGCTCTCTCTAACCTCAAGCCTCTGGAGCCCAGCAATTGAAGCCAGTCCAGGGGAGGGAGCCAGGGGGGGAGGGTGAGCCCACCACCCCATCACCAGCCAGCCCAAGCCCAAGCCTGGTTGACCAGGCTCAAAAAAGACGAGGGTGTGTGTGTACAGGGCGGACAGCACAGCATAGCGCAGCACATCACATCAAGCAAGCAAGCAAGCACAGCCGCGGGGAGGTCTAAAACAAGAGGTAAGAAGGAAAAAACAAGTCCAACTCCATAAAATGGCAGAGACAGAAACAGAGACAGAGGCACGCCAGCGGCCCAGCGCCATGCAGCGCCAAATAGCGCCAGCCTGCCTCAGAGTGTAAGGACCAGGGAGAGAGAAGAGAGACGGCACACTGATTCATTCAGTTATTACTCAATTGAAATGTGCCTGCCATAAAGTACGGTCGATATATGTACAGTATGTACTGTACAATGCAGTCCCGAACTGTGTAGACAATTCCAGGCTTTGATATTCAAAGACATGTTGCATCCATGTCTTGGAGGCCCTGGATTTCGGGAGGATCATTATCATTGAGGGGGGAGCAGAGACAATGATTGAGGCGTATCGCCTCCCGCCTTTTCTCATTACGAGATATGGAGAAGAATCTCTCTTTGAAGAAAATGGTACGCTATGTATCACCGCCCTCCATGATTACCTAGAGTTGCGGTTTTGTCTATTCTTGATGTCGAAAAGGCGGAGGTCGCAGAGCAACGTTTTGGTACGGAAACATGGGGTGAACCAAAGACCCTCCCGAGGCGTGTGCGTGAGAAACAAATTGATCTACGAAGACGTCAATGAAAGGAACTTGCGTCGCGGGTAGCAGTACAAAGAAGAAGGCCTCCTAGATGGACAGGGTTGCTATTTGGCAGTGTGACGGGGCGATTCTAAGCGGTTGACAGAGGAATCTCTCAGGCAGGGGGACTCTGCTTCAAGTCCCGGTACTCGGAGGAAGTAGCTTCCGGTACGTGCATATGTATTGGCGACCCTAGCACACCTCACACCTCCACCTCCACCTCACCTCAACCTCAACCTCAACCTCAACCTCAGTCTCAAGGACACTCCGCCGACCGCAGTTGATGGGTCCATCGTCGCCTTTCCCATCTTCAGGGGTCTCCCAAGGCTGTCTGTCCCACGTCACAACCCTCTGTAGAATGCAAGGTAAGGTAAGTATGTAAGTATCTAGCCAGTGCCATACCGCTTCCCTCCCCTCAGAATATAGCAGGTTGATACGGGCTGGATGTCACCAGGTTGCTATTCGTGGTCAGCCAATTGTGACGATAGTTTGATATCTAAATGAAGCTATTGAATGAGAGTTGCGGAAGTCTAAAGTCAATGCTAGATGCAGATGCAGATGCAGCAGAGCAGGCAAGGCAGAGTTTACCTATGAACTTAGACCCCGTGCGGCAACCATCGTCAATCTTCCCGTTCATGGTTCGCGCGGTGATCCGCCTCAAGCCTACCAAACCTACAGTCCAGTACCTAGTTATAATAGGTACCTAGCCAACACCATTTGCTGCAACTTTAGTTACTGTACCTACTGCGTTGAACCCCTCTTCTTCATCATATCCTAATCATCATCCCCTCCCTCCCTCCTTTCCTTCATCACATAGCGGCCAATGGTGACCTCCTGATCCTCGATGAGCCTGATCTGACATGGACCAGCCCGTAGGAAGGTAAGGTTCCAGGATGTTGGTTTAAATTATTTGGAGTCTTCTCACTTACAATTAGGTCTCTTCACAGAACATCCCAAAGGTGGTGATATTGCTTAGAGGGAGCCAGTGCTTGCTTTTTGCTTATTGCTACTGTATCAAATATCACGGTATATCGGCAATTGACAAAACAAGAAGGCGGTTGGTTACATTGTCGGCAAGGCAATATGCTCTAAGCTCCAAGCTCTTTGAAACCATCAGTAGACATCACATCACATGCGCAGCATTCCTCCGCTGCCTCAATGAACTTACACATGCAGCATTCTAAGCATCTTCAGGGTAAATCTAGCAACACTACCCGCCCGCGTCTGCAAATATCTGGGGCCGCGAGACATTGAAACCTTCTGCTAAAACGTGGTGGCTCGAAAAAGAGGCTTTGCCCGAAGGGCGCTGGTGCAAAAAAATGGCAGATATTTTTATCGATAAATCAATGCACAACCAACCCAGATGTAACCCAACGATGCATGCATCAAATAGTGCTTCCCTGCCTTATGAACAGAGGGCTGTGCCTCTCACAGAATTGTGCTGTGAATCAATCAATCGATCAGTTGCTGGGACCAATCATACTCCTCGGTTGCTTGATGTCTCAATCGGCCCCGAGGCCTGGGGGCGCAGTCCGGCCTCGCCCGTCTTCCCAAATCTGGGACCCTTGAACGTACTGTAGGTAGGTATTACAGTAGTTATCCCCCTGTCTCTCACTGTCCCTCACCCTCAAAACGATTCCCGACGTGGTCGCTGCGCCCTTGTCACTGGCTCCATCAACTCGCTCGTTGTTGCGTTGCATCTTCCGGGGAAGGCGTACCAGCATCATTCAATCAGTCAGTCAGTCAATCAGTCAGGGCCAGGGCCAGGGTAATCAAAGCATTGGATTCAAGCATATCTTGCTTGGCTATTCCCAAACTGGTCACTCGTGTCTTCAAGTCCTTGCTGACCCGGAAGATCACTGCTGTCAAGAGTTACTCATTCGAGCATGCCTGTCAACGTCCCTGCACTCTCAGATCTCCATTAGTTATGACAGAATGTTACTAGTAGTATCAAGTGTTTCATACTTGGCCTAGCCGGTCTGAGGCAATATTGTCTCAATCTAGCCATCGTACTCTGTACAGACATACAACACCGCATAGACCAGACTAAGATGAACTTCAGAAGCCTCGCGGAACAAAACAAACGACTAGCACCACGTTGACACTTGATGTCATCTCCACATGGCGTCGGCTCAACATGGCGCGCAATAAGACAGGCATCGGAATGTTTACATGCAACTCAACTGGACACGATCAAAAGCATAGGAAATTATGGCGGAATCTAATTCACTAGCAGACAAACTTCTAATTCGATCAATTGTCCCAGGTGGAGTCAACGAGAGTGAGGTATCCACGAGGGAAATGATCAAAGAAAATGAATACCCAACTTCAGGTTAATTAGACCTGCATCTCCGGAAACGCCATGTAATGTCTTGTCCGGCTTACATATCTTATCAATGCAAAGCGGTTGCTAGTCAGGCAACTTGGCGTTCCACTACTCGAGTGTACATGTCTTTATTGATCAGGATAGGTACGAAAAAGGTGTCGCGATGATGGCTGTGTTTTGTGTGCCAGATGCATCCAATATGATGTGTGACATTGGGCAAGCTTGCAAGTCTTGAGGCGGTCATCCATCATTCATTCGTAGGGCTTAGCAAACCTTGTCTCAATTAACCTTACCGATGATTAGCAGGAATTGTACTGTATGTCTGAAGTATGGACTTCTCAGTCCCCCAGACGGACAATCTTGCACGCAAACCCTGTTGCAGACGAGAATGTAGTCCCTCGTGGCGCCGGGGCTTGAACCGTTCAAGGTCTGAGTCCTCCCTTCCATCCGAACGCCATGTCCGGGCGACGTAAAACGGTAGTAGAAGACGCCTCTAGGAGGGGACATCATTTCAAGCTTTGTTTCCTGAGAGGTCCTGTACCGCATGTTGTGCAGAGTTCCTGCGTTTGTTGGCGGCGGCAGTGACGGGTTCAAGTTGGTTCTCGGAGACGCAACTGGCTTAGTGTTGCGGAGTTGTGTAATGTTAGAGGGCTGCTAAGCCATCATCGACGGACGTGCACTTGTTATTGGACGCTGTGTACCAGCGACCCTTTGACAAGCTCTTGTCAAGTTTGTTTGTGGATGGTGGGGGTTTAAAAAAAGAAGCGGGATGGCTGTGCAACGCATCCGCTACTGGACTGGATACCTAGGTAGGTATTTTGACGCGATTAAAACATTTCATCAACAACGGTACTGGGGTGTGCCGTATATACTACGTCCATAGAAAGTCAAAGAACTACTACATACGCTTCATGGAGTCTGAAAGCGAACTTGCATCTGTGAGACCTTTTCGAGTCTAGGCTAGGCATTCTTCTCAAGGCAGCAAAACCAACCTTTGCAGCTACGCCGCCATGTATCAACGCAGAAGGGCTTTCATCACTGGGTAAACCGCTTACCAGGGATGCAGTTGCATGGCACATCGATTGATCGAGTTCTGGTAAAGATCCTTATGACTGGTCCAATGCTCGTCAACGTCATACCCTAGCATCCTGGTGAAAACGAGATACACGAGACACCGGGTACAGCATATGGATGGATGAGCACTTGACCTTCTCGAGTAGGCGACTCTTTCTCCACGATCCATCTTTGGTCTGCAAGGCAGGTCTCTTTCGCGGTGCTGCCTAAATACAGAACCTCGCAATGCATTAAATATAGGTAGGTACCCTAGGTATCATCTTGGGCTTGCTATGTACATAGCATCAATGAGAAATATCCGTGGACATGAATTTGATTAATTACTCTCCGGAGTAACACGCACACCTTGTCATCCTTTCCGTACAACTCTGACACTAGCTCATCATCAACCCTTGCTTCGGGCTGTTCCAGCATACTGGAACGCTTACGGATACATATATGTAGATGCATAACAGAGGTGATATTGACGAGACAAATAAGCAAGAATACCTGGTGCGTTCACCGCTAGATCTCCAAGGTAACAAAAAGCAAAGAAAGACATAATTGGGCATCACTCACCACACAGTAGCATTCTCTGAATGTCTTGTTGATAGGTAAGTACGTACTGGAGAAGGGGAAGATGTCGACAAACATGAGCAGGGGTTGAGAAGTGGATCACGAAAAGGAAACATGGAATCCGATGCAGCGGCTCCTCTCTCTTATCGCATCCAATTCCACCATAACTTGGCCAATGTCATGGTCATGGTGCATCCGGGGAGCAAGAAAATATAAGACTATAGAAAAACGTGCTAAATAAACTTAACAAAGAATCCCCTAAGCTTGAGCTAAGTTACCTAGGTCTTTTTGTCGTTTAGGATCAAGATCATGAGTTTTCTTTCCTCCCCTGGAGCAGACATCATTTTTTGCTTTGTTTGTCTTGACGGATTTCGATGAGATCGACTGCTTGAGATCTCCTAGTTAATCATTAATCAATTCCCACTGACCGGTTCAGTGGCTGACTGGGTATTCATCCCTGGGCCAGCGTCAGCCTGCCTGCATCGGTCATGGCCGAATCGACTCAATGGTTTTATGTACCTATTCCAGCAATCTGGCACTCCAAGCATCTTCATATTCGCCCTCACCTCAACAGCATGCAGATGCAGGCGAGGGGTTCCCGAATGAGACCCTACCACCACTGCGAGCCAATAGGGCCAGCTACCCACTGGACGTTTACGGTATCGGTTATGCACAGCGCGGTTTATGTATGTATGTGCACGAACCTTGTACAGCCCGGGCACCGTACATTAAAATGGGATGGGTGCAATTGTGTGTACTTATGTATGCACACAGCCATTTCGACGTGGCACTGGGGTGTTGAGTGCTCAGCCCTATCGAGTCTCTGCCCTTACATGATGTTGCTGGCTGTAGCTTCCTTGGTCTTGATGACCGAAGCCAAGTCGTCATCCTCAACTTGTCATCAATAGACCGTCTTCAACACACATCGCATTGCTGACAGTGGTGATATGCAGAAGTAACAATCCATCGCATCGCATCGCAGGCTGCATGAGTTGCACAGGAGTAAGACGATGACAGTATCAAACGCGACAATGATAACCTCCCTGTGGCTACTCCGCACTTGACAGTTGTTGGTTCCAGCCAGCCACAAATTAACCGTTTCGCTCTGATGTGTCTGCTTCTGGATAAGGACCCTGAATCTCATCTTCTCCCCCGTTTTACGACCGTGCATCGGGCGGCCGCTCCATTACAGTCTGTCTGGCATTAGAAAGATATCTCAGAATCTGACTAGGGACCTTGCCGTAAGGCTTCGGCTGTCTGAGTCGTGCCGCTCAAGGCATGTGTTTCAAGGGTTGAACAGAACAGTCCACGCGCGACCACTCCCGTCGATGGATAGGCGCGAATTCCGCAGTGAGCGGCTTTTCCGCAGTCTTCATTTGTTTACGTAGCCGACATTCGCTATTCCCACAGCCAATCCCAAGCTTCCCTTGCAGCGGCTATTCCCGTTCAGTCAGGGCAACCTCTCACCTCCTGACCCCTGCTTGAGGCTTGAGGGCTTGTGTTGCAGGTGGGGGAGACCCTGGGCATCACTCATCCATCAAACAGCAGAGATCCGCCTTGACGTTGACCACACATTTTGGAGGTAAGCCACATCTCACTGTCTTTGATGCTTCCCCTTGGCCCTTGCAATATCACTTCCGTTTCGTGGCATAGAAGCTTGTCATTCAATTGATACACTGAGGTTCTAGGCCGCCTGAGACCACAGCTTCACGAGTGGCGCCATTTCGAATGCCGGCAGTTAAGAAAGGAGAATATTACCCTTGATGGGAGAGAGCACGAGGTCAAACCCGAGATTCTGGGCTTGGTTCGTCACAACGTCTACCGACCGAATAGCGAGGACACCAACCACTATCTCAAGCGCGCCTTGTAGTACTGCATACCTATGTACGAATTGGTGCACTGACAAAATGGTGCCAATCAGAAATGTTTCTATCTTGAAGCAGTGGCATCAGCACTTAGTTCTCAATGGCTTCGATCAAGCACGGTGTGCTTTGCAAAACACAGCCTTCACCGCGGTTCATGGTAATGTCGCTATGGCTTCATAATGGACATCCACCTCCATTGGACGGTAGTCCAGGATCAACACCTATGTATCCATTCCTAGTGGGGTGTGTTCCTCAATGACGGGAAGCCCCGCTCAACGCGACAGGAGGGTGTGGCTGACGAGATGGTTGATGGCGCTAATAATAATAATCAAAGGTTGCAGCACTAAAAGCCGAGCTCCTCCAATCTCTGGGATCAGGCTGGAGCGTAGGGCTGAGCACAGGCAACCCAACAAGATCGAGCGTCCGCGGTATGTACGTACCTCGTGTGATCTGCGTCAGAGATGATGGAACGGAACTCTCCTTGCAGTTGAGGTCAAACCTTCACTGAGTAATTCACCCCCTGTAGCCTCAAGACTCAGACCGACGGCCAGACCAAGCGTCCCATGGCCTGTCATTGGATTCGATGCCAAGCTGGTCTCTAACCCACCCTTTTCACCATCCAATGGGTGCCCAGATTGGTAACGAGCGCGAATGCATCTGCAAGTTATCTCTGAACGGTTCTGTCTGTCTGTGCTGTGTCTCTCAAAACCATGGATTTTGGACATTCACTGTAGCATCACCGTCATCACCGCTACAATGACTGGGATCCAATGGCGATGCCGCTTGTTACCGCCCACCTTGATATTGGCAAAGGTTTGAGAGTTTGTCTTTTCATCAATCATGTGTCGTCGTTGACGAGGCTCTACAACTAATCATTGGATACACCATGGTTTTCTGACATGCCGTGCCTCTCGGACTGTCTACTCGACACAGACAATTTGCATTCCTCAGCTGAAGCAGAAACGGGTATTCTTCCTAAAACAAAAGATTCTGTGTCAGATGAAGCGAGTGGAAGCAATTCATGCATGCGTCTTCTCAGAGTGCTGCTCGAATGAGATGCAAAGCAGTGCTTGAAAAGTCAGGCAGAAAAAGCAAAACACAATGATAAACCACCATGAATGGAGATACATGCATACCTGCTCCACGGATCAAAGACCTCGGCACCCGCGCTGTCGCTGTTTGGTCCAAACTGCAGTGGTGTCGGCATGGGCACCCGGCTCACATTCCACCGGTCGGCCGCCCCAAGCAAGCTGTCTCTAAGACTCTGAGTTTCTGACCGTCGACCCTGTCTCTTTGGGAGTCTCTGATTGGCTGTCACGATCCTTGTAAAAGTCGAAAGAGTTACCAAGCTCTCTCTCGGCTTCACCGATGCGCGATGCGAATAAACCGCCAAATCTGACTCTCCCGCCGCCGCCATTTCCGTGGCCTACGCTCCGCTGTGTCCTCTTTTGGGGACTGGGTTTGTCGCGGGGTCCTCCATTCGGAATTGAGGGTCAAGTCTCTGCACCTGATTGCTTGCATCATGACCAAACACGACCCTGGCCTGGCTCAGTCAGAGAAAGGCCCCTAGTTACTGGACAAGCGATACAGACTCTCAAGTTCACCATCCTTCGGAACATTGATGCTACCTACCTAGGTAACTAATCTCCAAGATCTTTGGCTATTGCTTTCTTTGGTAACTCGGAGTTTTTACCTAGAAGCCCACCTACCTACTTACAGTAGTAGTTATCCGCTACAGAACATGTGATTGGACTTTGGGTGGATCAACATGCGCTTGCTTACACGAGTGACCCAGTTCGAATCCAGATCACCATTCTCCCACCTACACAGTACGGTACAATTATACAGCACCTTTCCCTCGCCAATTCTGGCAATTTTATAACATCATCGATATATCGCATTGCTCGAGTTGCTCAACTCAGTCTTGGCCTCGCTTCAATCCTGGCTCATGTTCATGTCTTCTAACTCATATTTCTCAGTAGCCTTGCTCAGGTACATTGTCCCTCAGTATACCCACCCATATTTACGAGATACTGTATTAGGACTCATACCAACCATCCGCAAGGAATAATAATGTTGTACAAAGAAATTTCTGGGCAATTGGGTCCCAAAGAGGCGTTGAAAACTTGATCAATGCTTGTCGTCGGGGACATTCAACAGTCCGAGAGCTGTCAAACTGGACAAGATAGCCATAGCTTTTGGGTCAACAAGGCTGCCGCCCGTCTATTGTCTCACAGACTGAACGCCAGAAATCAAGGATAGGTTTTGTCGATCACCTACAACCACCGTATGTATTATGTATACTGGATAGTCCTGGCGTCTAATGGGCCTCGCTCCACGGTATCACATATATGTATATCCACTTCACCGTCGGACCGTATCATATCATGAAGGATACCATAGACCTACAGTATCCGAAGGATGATCTTCAGGATCGCCAACAGGTACCACCGTAATGCTTCCGCGTTTAGTTGCTATCGAAACCGGTTGGCCATCATTGTCTCCTGGCGGCGCTGGCGCTCCAATCTCATCCTGCATCTCATCTCCCATCTCCCATCTCCCAACGGCATCCTATCCTGGGGGTTGTGCAGGTATGTAATGGGATACCCCCACCGAGCTCGACTACCCATCACTCGGCGAGGGAATCATTTTCCAGCGCAGAAAGGCGTCCTCAAGATACTGACAACGCAAACAAAGTCCACCGCCCTGCATGGCCCGTGTGGAGGCCTAGTGTCCGTTGCGTGAAACACTCAGAGATACCGTTGGAGGTTGAAGCGCTTGGACTTGTTCTCCTTCTCCGGTAAAGCCAGTAGTGGTCTAGGCATTAATCTCTCCAAGGAACAGCCTTGTAAAAGCAAGTATGCGCAGGCAATTTGGTCCCAAACTTCCAACTGTGGTAGCCTTACGCGAGCGCCACCAGTCTAACACACAGACTAGGTAGATGCTAACGACCGGTAAATAACGCGATCACAGCGGCCTAGAACAAGGAGAAAAACGAAAGAAACAACGGCAGTTTCTAGCATGGATCAAGGTACGTAGGCATGTACCAGTGGCCGTGGTCGCTCGATATTGAAGGGCATATCGCGGTCCAGATTCGTTAAGGACACTGCTTCTCCAGGATGGTGGTCATAACCTCGGAATATTGGCTTAATTGACGCAGGTGAGCATCGATGTCACTCTACCTTTATCACTGTTGGCAGTCTAGACTTTAGTTAGGGACGGCACTTGGTGTCAGCGGCCTGGACGCCATTCAGCCACATCCAGGCTGTCGGACTGAGTTATTGAAGCTAACAGTGCTCATGATGGGCCACTTGTGAATCAGTGACCCGGCTATTTGGTTACTGGAAGACGTACGAAGCTACTGTCCAAGGCCACGAACTCTCCATCATTTTGCTGTTGCACAACGTATGATGTTGAAATTTGAGGTATCAGGTCCATGTTGTTGATTCAAGTCCAGTTGTCGTCAAAGCACAATTAATAAGACGCACATCTTATAGGCGCCACGAGACATATACAGCTTGATCCTGGGGTATAGCAGAGGCCTGTTAAGGTGCTGGATCCCAGTGCGCGGGGCATTGGCTGAGATGTTGAGAACCCAATCTCAATGTGACGTGCAGACTATTTTGGCGAGAGCAGATTCCCGTCTGAGATGGCGAGTGTAGCGCGGGAAGACGACACTCCAGATGCTGGGAAGTTCCTTGCGGTCTCTAAGCATTGACTAAGTACCTTACCTAGGTTCGCACGTCGCAAAGTCAAAGAGGCGTGTGGATCGATCAAAGTCAATGTTCCCGTGTTTTCACATCATGACATCGATAAAATGGAAAAGTGAGTAAGTGACCCGACACAATGGATTGATGCGCGCCTTGCCGCTTGTGAGCCGCCCCCCCGTCAATATTGGACATGGACTGGACTAGACAGGACAAGGCTTGAGATGCCCTATCCGTACTATGTATGCCCTCGCCCCTCGAGGATCTTAGGCCACGTGTGGGAGTCGTGATTGAAATTGGCAGGGGTGTTTAAGCGGGATAAGGAAACAATGACAAGAGAGAGAGGCTCGTTAATAAACCCTGTCCCGTCTTACCCTTGAACCTGGCCCTGTCGTTGAGAGTCCCGACGCCGACGCTTTTCGGGAGTGTTCAAAGGCAATACAATATGTACATTTGCAATGTATTCCTGCATAGTCCGATGGATGGATGCAATTCATCATGATGTTACTCTGATCCTGGAGCTTGCCATGGTTGGACGGGCCAGAAAACCAAGACAACAAGACAGACCAATATGTATAGATGCGTGTGACTACTTCGGACTGTCATGCATCCGAGATTATTGCTGCGGGTCGGCATTCTAATTCTGTATCTGAACTGCACTGCACTGCACTGTATGTCTGTCTGTCTACATACGTACATACCTACGCTCAAGTCTATCCTAGCCTTTCCTGCAACCCTAAGGTAAGTATGCAGGTATGTAGGTGAATGGTGCCACTCATGTTCTCCCCGGTCGAATAGCACGCCTCGTTCCCAGACTCGTGGGTGTTCCGGTTGCCTTTTTTGCTTGCCAGATCACCAAATTCGCCTTGTGCTACCCCAATGTCGGTCGAGGTCTTTCTCAAAGGAGGGGAGGGTGTGCATGCTGCATCCTGAGCGATCCCATATCAGAGCAGGTACAGTTACACTGCGTTGATGAGCGATTGATAGTTGTCATTACCATTGTCAACTATCTCCCGAGTCCCGATACCGATATGGTCATTGTGAACCCCACGGCTAGGCTTTCTCGCCCATACAGTATGTACATCAGTGACTGACTGACTGACTGAGTCTGCCTACCATTGCTACCAAACTATCTTATCCATACTCGGCATGGTGCAAGGGGAGCCTTGTTCTGATCTGCTAGACATGGGAGACGCTCCTTCAGGATGTTGTATCGCGAAGATGGGGAACGGCTCAGTTCCGTCTATTTTGCCCTGCTAGAGAGTAAAATACCACTCTGATCCATAAACCCATCAGGAGATTTCCGCACCACCAGATCGACATTGGTTATGGAGCCTCGTGCTCTTTTCCATAATAGTCCATACAATGCGCGGTTGACGGAGAGTTTGGCTAACAGGCTCTCGCTTGTAGGTACCTATCAATGAGACAAGTATCCATCATGAGTGCTACCAAGTCAAGTCAAGTCAAGTCAAGTCAACATGACCTCGAGAATGGGTTCGGAGAGCGAGCGTCCAACTGGGGTCATACGCGGGGTTTATTAAAGTCTGATTTAACTTAGATCACCTTATCTGAGCCATTCGAATCACTGTGACGTGGCGAGCAACAACAAACTACTTAGGTACCTACTCACTAGACGCCGTTGGTAGTTAATTGCAAGTCCAGACTCGATGGCGATCTATCGTAAGGCAAGTTTACCTATTTAGTACCTCACAGTGTCTCAAGTGTAGGCACTTATTACTCTGCCGTACGGATACATACATACAAGCTCTTTCTGGGCGTTGATGATTTACCTTTTGGCCACGGGAAGCTCCTTTGGACCTTTGGTTTTAGTGTGTTTGTCAAGCTTGGACGAACCAGAGTCGAGCAGTAGCAGATCAGTAAACCGTGGCGTACCCGAATTAGGTCTTGGGTGGCCTCGATTACAGTTGAGAGCGGCATTGATTGACTGTGAACTTTCCACTGCCCGACCCCTCCGGCCTACGGATAGATACGCCCAGGCCTTGTTCTTAGGAGCTCTGTCGACCCCTAGGTAGGCCTAGGCCCTAGAGCCATAGGTACCTTAGGTGCCTTGACTTTGGTGGCGGGTTGCTACCCTTGCTTTTGCGCGTGACAGCGGACTTGGGACTTGCTATGCTGGCTCTGGGCGCGGCCTCGCCTAAACGCGGAATGGCTTCCGTCTTCCATCTTGAGCTCACCAAAGAGAAAACGGGGGCCGGCCGCTGGGGAGACTAGGCGCCGTTTGGACATGAAACAATAGGTCGCGGAGTTTTTTGAGTCGTGTAAACAGCCTCTTTCGGACAATAGGGAATGAGGCTCTCTGTCTATCACTCACAATGAGATCTCCAGTCTATTCGTGGTGTTGGCAATCGTCACGATTTTCACAACTCGGCGACGCGTCTTTAGGACATGTTGATAACACTCACAAGTAGAGCACGGCCATTCCTTGCAGTAGTACATGACTACAGTCCTAACATTCCTTCAAAATTCAGAGCGGTCAAGTTGTCATCTCCTATGTATTACGCAGCCAGACAACTTATATAAGGTAGTTTAGGGTAGGCTCAAGGCCCCGAGGTCAAAGTAATAATATTCTATACATTCGCAACTTCACTTCTCCAACCCCATCCCCCAATGGCATTCTCTTCTAGCTTCTTCATTCCTGAAGCTTCACAAATCTTGATAACTACATCCCTCACGGCTCTCACTTCATCTACACTGGCGCCTCCATTGATTGCACCCCGCAAATGCCCCTTCAGTTGAGGGTTCACCTTTAAGGCTTGGCATCAGCATTACATATGACTTTAGTGCAGCCCGGTGGCTGCCCAGAAAACACACTTACATCTTGGGGAATGAGACTAGCAATGAGTACGAATGAAGTTTCGGCTGGCGTAAGCACATCGGTGTTGCTGAGTACATACCCATATGTCAACCTCGCCAGCAAACCCAAGTCTGGCGCACCTGACCGGTCTAGTTGACCCATTATACGTCTGGAAATCTTGCCATATATGGCTTCGAAGAAGGCTTGTCCTCGCTCGAGCACTTGTGCTGGTGTAGTATCGTATATATCCTTATGTCTGATAGACGTACCCGTTACTTCCTCGTCTAGTAGGTCTTCAGTGGTTGCGGACTTAAGGGACATCAGAGCATTAATCGACTATCCGAAAATGTTAGCACCGAGGTGAGTTCGCCATACTCGTGGCCTGCCAACCTTGGGCATGCCTCCGACGGCAGAAGCTTTCAATAGGGCTTCTCTGAGACGCCTAGATATGCGCAACTGATCGTCCCGGCTCGGAATACCATTCACAATAGTGTCTGAGCCTTCCCCTATGGCATTCTTGAAGACCTCTGACAGCTCGTCCGGCCTATTGAGGGCTGATAGAGTAGTAGCGGTGATAAAGTACCATGTATTACGTGGAAGATTTGGTTGCTTTCGAATCGCTGCAAGCAATGTTGGCGTGAGGATGGGCTTCAATGCTGTCATGATGGTGTAAAATATCTAGGAATGGGCCTACAATAACAACATGCTCGTTCACACCTCTGCATTGACTCAACATCGCGATATTTATACAACATCAGTCTCACTAGGTAAGCTAATAGCTCGACCAGCTTTAGGGTAGGCTGCCACTTTTGATCAGCCATTACCATTACCTTACACGGGGAAATATCGGCTTTACCTCAATAGGTGAAGTAAACCTTCTCACGTCAGAGCAGAATCACGTGCATCGGTTCGGCCTCTGCGTCATCGGTCGTGTGTCGCTCTGCTTAACGTGGCATCAAATCGTCGGCTGTTATTTGATACAGTGAAGTAATTACAGCACATTCACCAAAAGTTACATATCCGAACCCAACTCAATCATGGGGATAGAGGAGTGATTGGTTACTTTTTTACATTTTGACAAGTACCCAATTTATTCCCCATCGTTCAACTCCCATGCCCAAGATGCGACTTGGCTGGTATGCTGGGGTAAGCATTGCTGTGGTGGGAGAGCTTGGGGAAGCTATATGGAGCTATAGCCGATCACTCTGGACCAATGCTGACTTTTTGCTTCACAGGCCTCGACGGCCCTCGCAGGTGGTGTTGTCCTCTCGGCCTTCTACCAGAGGGCCAACTTTTACTCGGCAATGGTATATCTCGCTCAGAGCAACTTTTGTTTGCTAGTACGTTATCCCGCGCGATCCACGCAATCCACGCTCTAGAGTTTATTGCGTGCAGGATGCTGAACTCATCATATCCAGGTCTTGGTCAACTTTTCCTTCCTTGTCTATAGCAGCTTCGTTTATGGCCTTACACGGATGTTCTTTGGCCCTCTTCGTGCTGTCGAAGTCGAGCAACTAACCGAACGTGCTTGGTTTGCGATCACAGAGACATGTCTAGCAATGACCATATTCCGCGAAGAGATAGGAGCCTGGTTTCTGGTTATGTTTGCAGCTCTGGTGACAGGCAAGGTGTGGGGATGGATTGGTGATGGGAGAGTTGAGGTCCTCGAGCAGCAACCGCCGGCGAACCCTCGCTTGTTCCATTTGCGACTCAGTGTATCGCTCACGCTAAGCTTCATCTACGATATCTACATCCTCCGATACACGATAAATACCGTTATTCAACAAGCGCGACCCAACATGATGGTCATGTTTCTCTTCGAGTTCGCAGTCTTGGCCACCAGTTCGTGGCGGACGGCAGCCCGGTATGCGCTGTCGTTGACGGAACAAAATATACAGGAAGCGCAGAAACGTAAGCGACTGGCGGAAAGGAGACAAGAGGTCAGACAAGAACGTGAGACTATCATCCGACGACGTGAAGTAGCGGCTGCCGCTGGCGAGGAAGTTTCGGACGAGCCACTGCCTAGCGAGGATGATATCGATGAAATGGATATTGAAGTACCAGGTTGGTCTGCAAAGGGAGAGTTTGTACTCTGGCTGGACCTTATCACAGGTATGTTGAAAGCAAAAAAAAGCTTCGAGGGGCACTACTGACATAGACAGACCTGGTTAAACTTGGTATTTACATCGTGTTCTTCTTCATGCTTCTGGCTTTTTATGGACTGCCCATTCATATTATGAGGGATCTCTTCATGACAGCCCGGGATTTCATTAAGCGTCTAGGTGCCTTATTGCGATATCGAAAAGCCATTCAAGAGATGAATCGTTATCCCGACGCAACTCAGGAAGAGCTGGAACGCGAGGACACCTGCATTATCTGCCGCGAGGAAATGCGGCCGTGGGATCCAGAGAACAACCCAGGCGCGATGGATAGAATTCGACCCAAGAAGTTACCTTGTGGACATATTTTGCATCTCGGCTGCCTCAAGAGCTGGCTCGAGCGACAGCAAGTTTGTCCTACTTGTCGAAGTCCTGTTACCCTTGGCGAGACAGCTCCTCGTGCAGGTCAGAACCGGGCTGCAGGTCTTCGAATTGAGCTTGGAGGCAGGCGTCCAGCGAACCAACCAGCAGCAAACCCAGGAGATGCTCCCGTTCAGGGGCAGCAGAACGGAGGAGCACAGCCTGAACAGCGGCCAGCTGGTCCTCGTATCTTCAACATTGGCCCTCTTCGTGTGGGATTCGGCGCCAACGGACAACAGGTCAGAGAACTTGCGCAGCAATTTGGCGTGCCACCAGCCGCTCCCAACCCTCAAGGGCTGGCTCCCCCCACCCCTAATGCTGCTGGCCACACTGCTCCTGCGACTCCTCTTCCTACTGGAGATAACTTGCAGAATGTTGGAAACTTGATCAGTCAAGCAGACCAGCTGATCCAACGTGAGATGCAGTCGTTGCAGCTTGCGCATCAAGAATTACAAACCATCCATCTTCTCCAGGCAGAGCTATACCGTCTCAGACAGAGACAGCAACATACAGAACAACAACCAAGTATACAGACACAGGCCATACCTCCTACTGCGGTACCTCTCCCCCAACCTCTAATTCCTCAGCAATTCCCTATAACGCCCCAGATGTCTATGCCTCCAGGTTTCCCCCAATTCCCAGGTATACCTCCGCGACAGCCAAGCCCCCTTATGGCTCGCCATGGTGCTCCCCTTAACGCCGTACCTATCCCTGCTGGCAGTGCTGAGCTCCCAGAAGGCGTTGTTATCCCTCCTGGCTGGTCTCTGCTTCCTCTACAGCGTCTCGATGGCGGCCAAGCCTCGACGCAACCTTCCCCGCAGGTTGGCCCTCAGGCAACTGTTGCAGATAACATTAATGTACCTCAGACAATGTCTACTGTGAGACAACCCTCGCCAATTGGTAGCCGAAACCAGGGAGCTCAACCGGTTGAGAACTCCTCTTTGACTCCAACTGAACAGCGCCCCCCTCAACTTACACCACAGTTCACACGAGCGGTTGAGCCACCCCAAGTTGTCGCGCCTAGCCCTCGCATGCCCAATTGGGGCGGTTCGGCTCAACTGTTTGGTAACGGATCTCGCCTGGATCATGCTGACCCTGTAACGCAGAATGAGCCTCAGGCTGAAGGAAGCTCAAGCCAAACTGGCCCTGCTGAGGCTACGTCTCAGCCGAGTCCAACAGCTGAACATACACCACAAGGCACTCCGCCATCCCATAGTGATGAAGACGATACGTCTGAAATCGACTCAAAGGACAAGGGGAAGGCGAGAGCCGTAACTGTCGAGGAGGTCGAGGATGAGGAAAATGTTAAGGACTAGTTGTGCCTTGGGTACCAATAGGCATTCTATGCATGTATCATTTTTTTGCACCCATCTCGTTGGTCTAGTGAAGACCAAGACTGCATTTAAATTTCCCGATTGCTAGTGGCATGGAGTTCACAGGAGTTATGTACTATTTGTTCACCTCAATGGCATGCATGACAGAGAAGCTTCACCCCGAAATATAAGTTTGTTGAAGCCAGTATTGTACATCTGAAACTTGATATGCAAGCTACCCAAAGCAATCTGCAACTATACAAATATGAGTAGACCAGGAAACACCTTTCCATGATGAATGAGACCAGTCAAAGCACGCTGATGAATCGGCGCAGAGCATTGGTGAATCGAAAACGCGCAAATACAAACGTAGCAACAAAACACGAATGCAATGAGAAATGCAAGAATGAGAGAGACCGAAGAGTATATGAATGAATCCAAAGACAATTCAGAGGTAATTCCTACTCTTTAACGACACCGTAAAGGCGCTGCCACAGTGTCCATATTTCAACAAAAAATACATCCTCCTTCTCTCTCCTCCTCTGACGTTGACAAGGAATCCTCGAAGCTTATTGACGAGATGGCACAAGGGAACCAAAATAACAATGACAAACAAAGAAAAGCGACCCGCGTCCATGCCACACATACCCAAGTGCCCCTCGTACCTGTATCTATTACTATGCCCGCTCATAGCCATGAAACGGTAACGCATTAATCATTCCTTCTTAATTCTTCCCCATCCTAATTTGTCGTAGTGGGAGACGATAAAACTTTCCGTAGCTTTCCCTTGTTCAATGAACTTAGCTGGTGCCCAGATAATCTGCTATGCATTGAGAGCATCTAGCTCCTCCTCCTTAGGTGGCAGGGGTGTCTCATATTGCGGTATATCTTCATCCTTCTCCCAGGCAGCGCCAGGACCGGTATAGCTCGGCTCGGGAATCGTAGTCGATTGCGAAGTTGAGTTAGGTTCGAGACGGCCACTGCTCATGTCACGCAAGATGCCTGCCGACCTTTCGCCTTTTACCGGCTGTGGGCTGAGCACGCCTGCAGCAGACTGCGCGACATAAGTTGGTGACTTGGCATCACCCGAACCAAAGGGTAATGAACGTGTTGGAATCTCTCGACTCACTCCTCCTTCTCGACCCTCGTCTCCTTCGCCACCGAGCTTCTTTAACAACGCATCCGATTGCTGCTTAGCAAGCTTCTGGAGCTGTGCTAGCGGATCCTGGTGATGTAGCACCAAGTCAGTCACCTCGCACAGGCAGTCTGTCGGTCTCCAACGTCTCCCATGCACACATACCCAGTCAGACTGCGTAGGCACGCCTTCAGCCTCAGGAAGCTTCTTTGCTGCCTCGTCCTCGTGTTGCCCTTCGTCTCCCGCCCAGAACGAGTGCCGATGAATTGGGGCCGGTGTGACCGGCAAACTGGGGCGTTCTGTAGCGCTCGGGAAATCGGTGAGTTTCAGGCCGCGGTTCTTAAGGTTGCTCCGATCGTCTCTCCATGCACCAGTTGATGGGCTCTTCACACGCCCTATCGTAGAAGTCGAACTCTTACCACGTCGATGACCACCATGCAGGCGATCAACGTACCGCTCGATCTCAGGCACCTCATCCCAGGCGTTTGTGCGTGTGTATGACGTCCAAGGGTCTGATGGGGTAATCTGTACTGTAGGAGTAGATGCATTCGACTCGTTCTTCGCCCCAGATCCCGATGCTGTCACCTCAGAAGACTCTGTAAGACCTTCAGTTGCCACTGAAAGCTGTGTTGTAGACCCCGTGATAGGGTCTGAGCCGGACTCTCCAGGTGTAGGCTCTGGATCAGGCGCTGGTGGTTCTGGTTCCCCAATGAATGATCTGGTTGGACGAGGTCGGTTGTGTTCCCACGGAAAGATCTCCGGAGCTGGCTTTGATCGTGGGGCTGGCTTCTCTTTTGGCACTTCATACCACATGTTCTTTGGGGGACTTGGGTATCGTTCAGGCGGGATAAAAGGGGCTGTATCGCGTGACATTTCGTAATGTGTGGAAGGAAAGTTCATAGCCTCAGGTTTCGAATCAGCAGGAGGGGGATGTCTGGCAAAGTCAGTGTCTCATGTTCAATCAAGCACAGAATTTCCAACGATAGGCCTACCTCTGAGCATCCCAATCATGCATTGTGATCGGGGGTGGCTCGTGCTTTGGTTCTTCGTGCTGATGGTGCTGATGTTCAGAAGCGTGTTGTCCGTGATACTGTTCATGGTGATGCCCAAGAGCTGAGACCGGTTGATCACTGGGAGGTGCAGGATGGTGGTCATGATGGACCGAACCAGAATCTGACCCATCGTGATATCCGCTACCGTGGTGCGGTCCTTCATGGTGCCCAGATCCTTCTGAGTGATGTTGTCCTGAGCCTTGCGCCTCCTGAGATGCATGCTGTTCGTGACCTGGAGCTGAATGATGCGTGCCCTCAGCTGAGACGGAGCTGTGGTGGTCGCTGGTACAAGACTGCGCATGGACCGGCTGAGGGTGCCATTCTCCTTTTGTGAAATAGTGGACATACTGGGGAGTTGAAGAGGCATTGGCGGGAGAAGATTCCTATGAAAATGAGTCAGACACACAACATCTATCTGCATAAATGTTGAGCTTACTTGATGTCGGTAGTGCCTATCGTAGACTGCCCACCATCGTCCTGTCATCTCACTGAAGGGGTTGTTGCCAGAAGGTGAGTCTCGACCAGTGAACCATGGCTTGTGAGATCCGATGAAATGCACCATATTAATACTTGATTGGAAGTGTCGATACGCGGGGACGTATTGGTAGTGTGCAGATGGTGTGACGTTGTAAGTGAAGCTCAATCGATGATACCGTTGACCAAAATGCATGTTGATGAGGCCTTGGTCGGCGCCATCAAACGAAATTCCTCTCTCAGCCATGGCAATCATAGCGTAGTAGTCGCCCATATTGGGTTCCAAAACCATGACACCAGTGTTGAACAGATCTGGCCAGCCGATGTCGGGGGCAGCTGCGAAGGGATGGGGCGTGTCGAAAAGCTCGTCAGGAGCTCGATATGCTACCACATCAGCGTCGATGTAGACAATCTTGGAAAACTGTGTGAGTTTCCATAGATTGATCTTGGTAAACGCTGAATGCAGGTCGCCACGGTTCATTAGGTACAGATTGGCCGGGTGGTCATTGCGAATGCGCGGCACAGGAAAGATGTAGTCGTAGACCCTCTGGAGTAATTGCATCAGTATTGGCAGACTCGAGGACGGGCAGACACTCGGGAGGGCTTACCTTGAGCTGCGTAATGGAGTCAGCGGACACGGTATCGAGCGTGACCAATACTGCTAGCTTGCGACTGGCTCCTGCATCGCGAAGAGAGTGAGCGAGAACGAGTGCGCCTAAGGAAGAATTAGTCGAGATCATATAGAGCGACAGAGTCAATTGACGAACCAGGAAGATAGGAATCGCTTAGAAGAAGCTATCCGCAAGTTAGAAAGGCAATGCCGGCAAGATCAGACACGGAGAGGACGAACCGTAGCATAAACATGCCCTCCAGCACCTTGAGCAGCCATGGCGATGTAGGACAGGAGTTGACCAGCTGCTGGACGAGCCTCGGCGCAGATCGTCCAAGTCAGCTACAACAAGTTGAGAATGTCGGTCAGCAACCCATGGATGAAAGTTCCAGAGAAGTCGTAATATTGCGATCGATGTGAAGAGGTGCAGTCGTCGAGTCGAGGGGTCCAAGTCCAAGTCAACAAGAAGGAAGAGAAAGCTCGCTTGGATCTAGCAAGGATGCTGTGCGTTAGTGCAGACAGAATACGCAAGGCAAGGTACTGCAGTGTATCCTTAGTGTACAATACCAAGGTTCTGAAACAATACAAAAGTCTGCAGTAACCTGTATCCCTCTTTTGTCTGAAGCCCAAGATTATGATAGATTTGAGAGACGAGGAGGAAGAGGAGGAGGAGGAGGAGGAGGAGAGAGGGGAAGAGGCAGAAGAGAAGAGGAGAGGCAAGCGAAGTAATAGTCAGGCGTGACGTGAGAATGGCAGCAACAGCACTATTTGGGGAGGTACTCGAGGTAGATCCAATGTGATGATCCGATGATGGCCCCCGGACGGTTTTGGAGGGGGAACCTGCCCTGCTAGTTAATAAACCATGGAAAGTATCCGTACCTTAGCTTAGCTCGCCTGGGGCCAGGGCAGACTCTACCTAGCTCCTGTGGGTCGGTCAGGTCGCCTAACTCCTGGGCTACCTACCTAGTTACCTCCTACCTACCCATCACCTGTGAGGCACTCAGGGCACGGGTGAACCTAGTGAGATTCTTGACCTTACTCTGTATCCGTAGCTTGACCCGAGATGGCCGGCCGTCGTCTACCACGATGTACCTCAGATCATCGACAACAACAAGTAACCGGAAAACAAAAACCTCATTCTTTTCGTTCAAGTAACGCATGAAGTGAGTCCTCGGGGTCTGACCCTTCAGGTACTAAACTCTACTTCAAGCCACAGTGACCCTGAGGAACTTTGCAGTTCTAGAAGCGCCGAGGCCAGACACTCACTCTATTTTCTGCCATTCAAGGGCAACACCAGCACAAACACCAGATAATAGTAACCCAAATGCTGGTAGAATGCCCCCCCCACGTTCGTACAGAAGAAATTGAGGTTTCACAGCCTCCAATTACACAGAACCTGGGACCGTTTTGGTGTTCCCTGCTCTGCGATCCCAAGTCTACTGCCCAGCCTGACGTCTACCTCAGGACGTTGCATCTCCGTATTTCGGGGCGGGTTTCCGCTGGTGGCGGCTCTAGTGAATCGCCACTAATTTCAACGGCTGCACAATGATGGAATTGGATTGCTGTGAGCTAGGTTGGCTTAGCTCTCAGGAAGCTTATGTTCGACCTCATCGCTTCTTGGCCGAGTCCTTTTTAGCTGATGATATCCACAAAGCATAACACCCCAAGGTTTTCTTACAGCTCTACAACGTGTCTGCAACTTCCGTATCATCAAAATTTCAGGGATGAACTCGGAACGGGCTTCTGCATACAGCCCGAATTGGATATCTCGCCCCTTGCAAGTTGCTGCGAGTATGCGACGGACCGTTAAGATACGTGTATCTAAGGTAATCTCAACCATTCCAGACTGGTCCCCTTGAGATATTAAAAGGCTCAACATAAGAATTGTTGATCTGCACGAAAAATCCCGCTCTGTCCGTGCCGCTAGACCCTCTTTCCCGTCCCTTGAGCTATCATAAAGACATTCAAATCTCCCCAGCCCGTGGCAGATGCCAGTCTCTAAGAACAAAGTCGTATAAGTGACGTAGATTCTTGTGGCTAAGGTAAGGTACCTTAGCTTGTCTTGCAGATCAGTCTGTGTGCCACTCGGACACGGCGCACCGAGACAATCTGTAAGATCGGGACAAAGACACGCGAGACGAGGAAAAGCCGTTCATGCCAGTTTGTCTCACTTCACTTCATATCTCAAATCTGACATGTAGAAATTACTAGAGAGAAAAAAGTGCCCCTTTTAGCCCTTGTATACTCCGTACATGTTCCCCCGATCTTAGCGCTTCTGAAATGCCGGCATCTGCGTTAGCTCGCCTCGATCTAGTTTAATCGTGCTATCAGCTTGATTTATATGCATCACACGCTCTCGCCTGCATAGTCCACGTGAGCCATTGTCGTATTATGATGCTTTTGCTTCTACCCCAAAAACCAACTAAGACAGGATTTGCACCATCACTCCCTGCTGTCCGTTGAATCTCGTCATCACGCCTTGAGCTTCGCCTAATAACATATGTCCCTGGCTCCTTGATCGTGTAAATACCCGAGTGCGGCATTGAACTCAGTTGCCTCACTAAACAAACTCTAAACTCCTTTCCAGCCGCTCAGGATGCCTTTCGTAGCCCAGAACTCCCCTGGAAACACATTCCTTAGCTAGACCTACATATCCTTTTTAAATGCATGTTCTGGTTTGTGCGTCGTCTCGTAATCAATGTGGACATATGCTCGCTCAATGTCTGGCAGATCCTCCAGCTTGATCTGCAACGCCTCTGCTATATCATGACTTTCTTGAAGTGTTTGTGTCGGGTCCATGACAATGTCCACTTCGGCGATCAGGCGAGGACCCGAGTGATACACGCGTACGGTATCAATGCCAACAACCGCGTCGTCATGTGTAACGCACACATACGTGATGAGCTGCTGCGTTTCGACAGATGCAGTAACTCCGACGATGAGTAAAAATTCTCCAAAGGCGGTGTGCAGCCAGATGCATGAGATGAGAACAGACAGAATGACAGCGCCCATAGGGTCAATCCACCATTTCAGTTTCGCACCACCACATGAAGTCAAGATACCAAAGCCATTGATAAAAAGATCGTTGCGGTGGTCTTGCCAAAGAATGTTGATCTGACTATACTTATCCTTGAGTGCCCAGCAGTAGAGAAAGAGTACAAACTTGGTGACGAAAGCACAGCAGACAGATATAACAGCAGCAATTTTGAATTCCTTCTCTTGGACCCCCTGAGATAGTTCTTGGCAAGCAAAAGCAATGATAATGAGCGAGACAGCGATCATGAGAAAGCAGAAGACGATGTTGCCTACAGTCTCGAGACGAGCTTTACCAGCAGGAAAACGCCGAGAATCGACATGACGGATGGCTCGAGCCGACAAAATGAGGGTGAGGTTACTAAGAGGGTCGAATACAGAGTCGGCCATGGTGGTAAAGAGAGAAAGAGATTTTGAGGAGATGGCAGCATAGAGCTGAACTCCTGACAAGGCAACATTGGCCGCGAAAGAACCCCAGACGGCAATGCGGAACTTGAGTTGGTCTTCGCCATACTGGTCACGGGCTTCGTCACGATGTTCCTCAGCAGACTTGAGCATGCGATCAATGGCAGCATTTTGACTTTTGTAGAAGCCCTGCAGCTTGCGAGCTTTTGCCTTGGGGCCGATCTTGCTGGGAAAAGATTTACGGTCAGGGATGCTATCGCGCTTCCGTGAAGTGTTGGCCTTGATCTGTTCCAGATCAGACTCGGTCTTGTACCCGCGGGAGAGACCATATGGATCATGATCAAGGCAGCTGGTTTGTCGGCGACCGGTGGCGGTGAGTTGACTCTCGACATCAGTCATGTGAGATCCGTTCCTAGCGATAGTCTCATTCTCGTCAGCCATCGCAGGCTCGAAAGCTGTACTCGAGCCATTGCGGGTGATCGAATTTCGTGAACTGCTGCGGGCATGTTCGAGAGATTGCAGGTGAATAGCCTGTGGATGATGGACGACGTGATCGCTGTTATCAGTTGTCATGATGCACGACTGATAAAGCAGGATAGAACGCGAAAGCTCGGGCGACCAGTCTCTTGATGAATTATATCAGAGAATCAATTAACCAATAGCGATGCTGGTGATAATGTAAGATAGCTGTTCTGATGGGTAAGCAATCAATGCATATGGGAGAGCAAGAAAGAAACTTCAGGCGCCGGTGATTGCCAGAGTCACCTCAACAGTATAAGGTAGGTAGGTAGGTAGGTAGGTGATCAGCTAAGTTAGTGTTACACATGAGATCGAGTGAGCGCCGCGTCCAGTCTTGCACCAATGAATATAATCTGAGTTAATGATATCAGTATGGATATGTAATAGAAGCACAGCGAAAGGATCGATAAGTTGTGACGGAAGTCAACTGTTGAGCCAGTCATCTTCCTACGTGGACTCACTCCAAACGAGTAGGTACTAGGTAGGAACATAAAGGATACGTCTTTCATTGTCTATCTCGTCTGTTGGTGGGTTGCCATTCCAAGGATGCTGATAGGTACCCAAAGGGACGGGAGTGTATCCATTCCACTCTCGACAGCACATGAATCCGTTGGCTGCAGCGATGGAATACCTTATAGGTGACGTTCAGCACCCTGGGCTATCAGAAGGCCAACTGGAGTTAGTGTGAGTCGAGTTCCTCGCGCAAGTGGAAATGGCACAACGGAGCATCGTTTCCGGGTCATTCATTGTGCGAGATTCCAAGGCCGTGGCCAAGTTTTACACAAGACGTTTGAAGGCAGAGGTTGAAATCGAGTGCGGGAGACGTTGAATTATAGTTCAGATACGGCCGAAACGTCTAGGAAACGGCCGGAGCTGGATTCGGGGTTCCGTGGCTTGTAACCTCCAAGAGCATCTGTTTCTCGGGCGTCTACGGATTGGGATACGGAACATGGGTCTGCCTTGACCCGCCCACACATGCATCTCAATGATCTCATATTGAGGAATTGATGCCAAGACTGCAGAAGCTGAAATTATTGATCAATCAGGTCAATCTATTGGCTTTGGTTTGCGAGCTAAAGCCGCATTTACCCTGTCAAGAGATAAGTGGTCGGGCGATGATGCACAGCCAGCGATAAAATATAACGTATAATACTAACATAGTCTCGCTCTCTGTGAAAAGCTAAAATCAATTCCGCAATATCTAGTGATACTGGCCATCTCGAAAACAACAGAGCTTGAAACTAGTAATACTCGCGCATCCACAAATCCTCTACAGCTACTCTATAGCTTAGCCTCGATCGGTTTCTGGTCTTGGCTGCTCCTCTCCAAGATCCAGTCAGTGATATCTTTGGCATATTCCTCCTGGCACAGGTCGACATGTAACGCATGATAACCTCCCACGTACGTCTTGATGGTCTTGTCCTCGATATCTTGCTTCTGTGCGAAATCTATGGCCGCCTGATAGCTGCACGCTTTATCGTGGTCGCCATGGCCAAGCCAAAGCGACCTGACCTCTTTACCCAGCTTCACGGAACCTGACTGAAGAGCTCCTGTGCGATCCAGGAGCGAGGCCAACCCTTCGAGTGTGCCTGTGTCGTGGCACAGGGGATCTTCTTTGAAACCCTTGGCCACCTCTGGCCTTCGTGTCAAGTTGGCAACATCGAGTACGTGTTTGAGCTGAAACTTGGGAAGAATTTTACCAGCTAGTCGCCCTGCAAAGATCTTGAACGAACTTGGGACTTCCTCAGGGGCGAACCCGATGAATGGTGCCTCGAGCAGCCAGCCGCGCACTCGGCTCACGAGTTTGGCATATTGAGGGTCAGCAGCAAGTGTGATGACCTCGCCGCCGCCCATAGAGTGGCCCAGAACAAAGACCGGGACATCCGAAGGCAATTTGCTCTCAATAAAAGCGGCGATATCTGCAATGACGCGTGATGTTGGGCCTGTATTTCCCTTGTCGGAGGGCTGCTTCACGCTTCGGCCCCAACCTCTTTGATCGAAGCCAAATACTTGTATGCCATGCGAGGCTACGATTCGATATACGTCATTGTACCAATCGACATGATCGCTGAAGCCATGGACATGCACCAAATTTGCTTTGACGGGACCTTCGGGCTGTCGACGCATCAGCCTCTGCTTACTTATTAAGGCTGATCACCACTGATACTCACAGTCCAGGTCTTGGTATGCAGGCTGGCATCTGCCACCTCGAAAGTTCCCTCGGTCTCGGTCGACATTGCGCTTAAGGGAGATGGATGCTTGACGACTCCAACAAGGGCAGAATATTAGTGAGCAGCAAGGAACTTGGTCGTTGTAGGTTTCGACTTGGATGTCAAACCATTATTTTTTGTATTAGCAAAATTTATTAAGAGATCAGTCAGGACCTTATTGAAATGGTCCTGCGTTGGGCCAGACTGGGTCACATGTGACAAGCCTGTTACCGAGAGCTTAACCTGGGGTTGGTCTCATTGGTCTCTATTCCCTAACCTCAACCTACGCGGCTTGGTTGGTGCGACAAGGACATTCTGGCTTCGTTTTGACTACCTAGGTAGTACCTTAGTAGGTACTTTAGCTGCTCAACTGTGGAAATTGCCTGTATTTTAAACACTGTCTTTTTATAACGCGGGCTTCGGTTTGGTGATTCGAATTCGCAACAGTTCTATGATGTCTCCATCAATCTACGCGAGTTCAGACAGGTTCTTCCGTTCTTGTTCTGAACAGGTAGTAGACATAACTTTGGCTTCAAAGATATGAGTGTAATGATTGGCATCTAGATAATTAAACTGAGACAACACACGTCAGCTAGAATAGATGCAACCTCTTGTTCTCGTACGCCACACAAGATTGATAAAAACGAGATTCTTTTTCTATACACGGCTGTCCATACCCCCTACCACCCGTATTTTCCATTTTGGGGATTGATAACCAAACCGGACCGACGCCAATGAAAACAAGATACATGTCGAGTGGAGTTCTCTCTGTAGCTGTCGATAGGACAATTGCCTGTCATAGAGACTCAGACATAGATATCGGGATATATAATGTACATGATTCGTCTAATCTTTCGCCTTACTGTGTGTCTCCTGGCCATATTACATCTTCTGGGGAAGCTTGGCTGCTCTATGCCATCTGACTGAATTCAAGGACGCTTCTCCTCATTCTTTGAGTCCCTCTTCTCTTCCTCGTGCTCAAGACTATCTTCTTCATCGTCCCTTTCAAGACCATCCTCGAGCTCCTCGGCCTCTGTTATATGTGCCCGGGAAGCAGTCGAGCCACCATCCTTGGAAACCTCACCGCCACTCATCTGCCATTCCATGAGCTTGCTAAATGCGCTGTCCTTATCAGAGGCCAGCTGCTTGTAGCTGCCGATCTCTGCGACTTTACCCTCGCTGTTGAGAACGATGATTTGGTCAGATCTTTTGATAGTAGAGAGACGATGGGCGATAGAGATAGTGGTGTTGCGGCCACGTAGGAGGCCAGCCAACGCCTCATTGACAAGAGTCTCGGACTCAGCATCTAGCGCTGATGTAGCCTCGTCGAGAATTAGAATATCAGGATCTTTGAGAAGAGCTCGTGCAATGGCGATTCGTTGCTTTTGACCTCCAGAGAGCTGAGAGCCTCGAGCACCAACCTGGGTTTCTAAACCGTCAGGTAGATCGCTGATGAAGTTGCAGTTGGCTCGTCGAGCAGCAGAAATGATATCGAAACGGCTGGCCTGAGGCTTTCCATAGGCAATGTTCTCGGCGATAGTTCCCGAGAAGAGAACAGGTTCTTGAGAAACCATACCGATCCTCCTTCGCAGAGACTTGACGTTCATTCCAGAAATATCCTGGCCATTGATGGTGATAGTTCCTGACGTAGGATTGTAGAATCTTAGTAGTAAAGATGCTACTGTTGACTTGCCACCTCCTGACGGGCCAACAACACAGACGTTGCTGCCTGAAGGAATTTCGAAGTCCAGTCCGTTAAAGATTTTGACAGCAGGTCGAGTAGGATAAGCGAAGCTGACATCTGTGAACTTGATGGGGCCCTGTGCTGATTTGACTCGAACACCGACTGTTTGTGGAATTCCTGGTTTGCGATCCTGAAGCTCGAAGAGTCGGCTCGCGGCACCAACTCCTTTCATGAGCTCTGAGTAGAAACCTGACAAACCAAACAAGCTTGAACCTGCGAAAGCTGTGTACATCATGAATGAGGTGAGATCTCCAAGTGACATGGCCCCGCTGCGTACGAAGCCACCTCCAACGATGAGCATCGCGAGAATGGTCATGTTACCAGCCCAACCGGTCGAAGCAAAGAAGGTGGCAGCAATAAGCGATTCCTTCTTGCCGAGAGCAAAAATCTTCCGGATTTGATTGTTGTAGCGACCGATTTCCTGCACTTCACCAACAAACGCTTGACTGGTCTTGACGTTACCAAGTCGTTCCTCGGCGATCTTGGTAAGAGTACCCAAGTTCTTCTGAATCGACCTGCTGACATTTCGAATAGCGCGACCGTAGATGAAGGCTCCGACTGCGATGGGAGGGAACATAAGCAGCAAAAGACCAGTCAATTTGGGGCTTGTCCAGACCATGATAGCAAAACCCGCACCTCCACTGAAGAGGGCGCGAAGGCCATCACTGAGATTCTGTGTCACAGACTTGCCAACAATAACTGTATCGGAACTGAGCCGTGAAATGAGATCTCCCACTCGGTTTGCATCGAAAAATTCAGCATCCTGGACATAAGTTCGTCTATAAAGCTGGGAGCGAAGTCTGGCGACAACGCGCTCGCCGACAATTCGGAGAAGGACGACTCGACCAAAGTTGGCCATAGCTCCAATAGTCAAGACAGTACCCAAACCAAAGAAGAACTGGTTCATGGTCAAGCCAAAAAGACGGATATCTTCAGATTCGCCCTTGGTAGCAAGATCCAATATTCGACCAACAGAAAAGGGAATCAACATGGTGACACTAGAAGAGATTACTAGAAAGACAAAAGCGATACCGAGCCAGCGAATTTCGGGGCGAGCAATTTTGATCAGTCGCACAATTTCATCCGAACCAGCTTTACCAGCCTGCTTTCCCTCCTTGGAAAGCTTAGCAGCCAGGTTGACCTGCGCCGCCCGAGCAGCCTTTTCACTTTTGGTAAACTCTTGCTTGTGCTCATCTTGGGCGATGGCTCGATTGGCTTCAAGTTCGACAGGTTTCTTGGCGCCTTCTTCGACCTTGGTCTGTATTTCCTGCGATAGACGAGGTGCTGTCGAGAACTGTCGCAAGGCGTGCGAAACGAGACCAAACTGGGAGGGTCTACTGTGCGCGACGGAAAGCTGATGACGAGGTAGAGAATTATCTGCCGAAGACCGGAATGTAGCGATTGAGAACGGAGGTAGAACGGCTTGACGGGTGCTGGATGCGTGGAGAAGCCTCGACTGGAGAAATAGAGCTTCGGACTTGTAGAACGAAGCTCCTAATTGACATCGCGATGTAGCCAGAGACACTTGCGAGGGCTCGGCGAGGCGTGGGAGCAGCACACGGCGTGCTACTCCCGAGACCATTGTGACGGTAGGGTACCTTAGGGATTGATCAGACGCCCACTCAGCGTAGCATATTCAGGAGCGGCACTATTATCGCTGGGGGAAAAGCAGAGGGCTCGAGCCGTGAGGGAGCAATAGTGAAGTAGCTGACAGAGGCGTTGACATTTACGAAAAGAATCAAAGTTGTCGAGGTTGTGATGCCGTCATCGTCGTAGCGGCATTTCTCAGCTTCCGAGTTGCGACAGCCCAGGCGAGTCAATGGATCCGTCCGTTGCTCACAAAAAATTTGGGTGGGACCCTTGCGTTAAGATGGTGTGTCTGTTGTTGTCACTGTGTGTAGGTAACATCCCTGGTCGGATCTACGCGACTACGGCTTCAATTGCTCCGAACTGAACCGAATGCTCTCGGATCCAACATGAGCGCCTTGACGAATTCAACATGTGTCTGGAAAGGTTGCATAATCACACAGGCCGAAAGAGAAGCACTTTAGTTATCTAGGTAGGTTCGTTATAGCAATTCTTAAATGGCCAACAAATATTTGTTGCATAATGGTTAGTAGATTGGACGCTGGTTCCAAATACCACGCGACATGCGACCAGTATCGCTACCGATTCCCGCACTACCTACTATCTACAACAAGACGAAATAATTCACCAAACTTAATAATAATACACTAGACTAGTATTGTGTGTGCCGAATGTTCCCAGCAATCTATTAGTCCAACCCGAACTGTTTAGCTGTTTGCAAGAACACAACATATTAGGCAAACCCCAAACTGACAAGCCAAATAACCCCCCAACTTGTTGATAACATATGATCCGATTACGATTGAGGTTGCCCCTTCAGCATTTCAGCAACGTCAGCATCGATGCCATCATCTCCACCTAGATCAGGAAATTCTTCCGTGTCGACACGGCGGCGCTTATTCGACCCATTGGTTGAGATTGGCAATGACTGATACGAGGGTGCTTCTGCTTCTTCTTCGTCTTCTTCTTCTTTGTCTTGAGAAGCAGTAGCAGTAGCAATAGCAGTAGCAGCGGCAGTATCAGGAACAGGGCCAGGAGACATAGAAGGGGCCGCAACAGGCCCTCCCTCTGGTGTCAATGCCTCAGGGGTGGGTGCTTCGAATGGTTCAAATGCCGGTGGAGTCAATGCCTCAATCTCTGGTCTGTCTGGCTCTGGAGGCGTAACTGAAGAGTCCCCTTGTCCGGGAGAACCATTGCTGTCCGCCGGGCCCAGTGCTCTCATGATGCCAACCTCGACTTGGTGCTTCTTGTCTTCGATTTCAGCCTTTCGGGATGTAAGCTGAGCCGCAGCAGACCTCTCGTCCACCAATGCAGCACGGTTGGCGTTGAGGAGTGATTCCAGACCGGAAACAAGGCCTTCTCTTGCTTTTACACACTCAGCAACCGCACTCTCGGCATTGGCTAACGTTTTGAGGAGACCATTCAACCGAGCTGCATAAACTGGAGCAGAGGGAACAGGTGTAGATGGGTCAGTTTGCTTCTCATACTCTTGGTCTGCTGATGTGATCGTGGCCTTGAGAGGAGTGGTCAACTTATTTACTTTCTGGTGAGCAGTGACCAGAGGTGCAAATTCAGTTGGAACAGAAGTGGCAGTGCTAGTACTACCGAATGGAGAGCCGCCAAATCCGGGCTTGGACATACCCCGGGCCTTGTCGAGATCTAAATGAATGGTCAGTCACCAGCTTTTTGAACCAATTCAGGGACTCACCTCCAATGCGGGCATCGATTGCGGATTGAATTGGCGCCTCAAAGATCGAGCGATCTCTCCAAACGTCTATAACGCGTTTCAATTTCGCCTGCAGCTCTGCTGGTGCCCCTTTATAAGCGACGGAAACAGCCTCAGCAATCACAGGTGCGTAGGCGATAATGAAGTCATCTTTGTGTCGGATTTTAGACTGTTGGGCTACCTCTGAATCTCTGGTTAGTAAAGCTCACCACAGCTGACAGACAAACGTACCATTGGCTAGATAAATCAAACTCAATCGTTTTGTGCTGGAAGAGTCTTTGAGGCGCTGCATCCACAGCTGTACCGTCCTCTCAGCATGGCGCCTGGAATTGTCAGCCATATATGTTGAGATGCATGAAGGAGAAACCGTACCTATGGAACATGATCCATTGTGCAGCTGTGGCGATGCTATCATGGCTTTCATTGAGTGACGAGAGTCGCGCCAACACAGAGTCATCGTTGTAAGCCATCTTTGTAGCAACGGTGCCTTCGTTAAGAGAAACAAACAATAAAAAGCAAATTTCAAGAGCGAATGCAAGCGCAGGATTATAGACCAGATGTCGCGACAATTATTTAGAAGCTGGTTTGTAGCTGTTACCGTAGTATCACTGTGGAAACGACGTCTACTACAGCTACTTGCAGGAATAATGTTCGTAGTCTCTGCTAACTTGTTTCCGCACAAATAACACAAACTCGAATCCTGTTACGATCCGGTTCGCCTGTAGATAAAGCTGCGAAAACGAGAACGATACGTAACTCAAATGTGTGATGGACTGAAATGTTTTCTTTGGTAAAACAAGGAGAGTTTATAGACCAAGCTAGGTTGACCACAAGAATCATCCGATAAAGTGGAAATAGCTTCTAAGTGCATATTTGCATGGCCTTAGTGCATGAACTTGACCCACTCCATCAAGCTCATGCTGTTGTGTGTCCCTCACCGCCCGGCAGAATCCACCTCATCAGCTACCTAGGATAGCCTACTACTTGGTAGTAACTGAATAGGAGGACCATACATAGTAACAGCGTACACTGATAATCCTCGCATCTGAACGTCGCCTTTTCATATTTCCACCACCTTCATCCCATAGAATTTACGCAGATTCCGATATTCACACACTCAGTATTGATCTTTAATTATCCGCGCTTCCAAAATGGCCGACCGTTTCCCTTCACTCGAGGACTTCGATTCCGGGGGTAAGTGCATCAACACAAGAAATGCGCGGATCCAACACTGATGCATTTCTAGCGCAAACCGATATCAAGGACCCTACTGCTGAGCCCTCAACCGATGATTTCCTCGCTCGCGAGAAGGCCCTTCTGGGAGATGATGCAGACCAGTTCGCGACCAACGATGACGCTGCTGCCTTCGCTAGTAACGATGATGACCTTCTTGGCGGCGCTGGTAACAACGAGCAGTCCACTTTCGAATCTCAGTTTCCTGACCTGACTAACCCTGACGCTGTGGGTTGTTTGCCTCGCCACTTTGAATTGAGGAGCTGACATCAACAAATAGGGTACTGGTGTCTCCGGTGGAACCGCTATCACAGGAGGACCTTCTGTGAGCTACAACTCCGGGTATCAGGCTTTCGCCGAGGAAGAGGAAGAGCCCGAGGTCGTCAAGGAGTGGCGGGAGCGCCGTGACAACCAGATTGCCAAGCGCGCCGAACAATTCGCTGCGCAGCGAGAAGAGACCATCAAGGAGGCACAGCAGAACATTGATGACTTCTACGAGAACTACAACAACAAGAAGGAGAAGGGCATCGCGCAGACACGAAAGGAAGCCGAAGAGTTCTTGGCAAGCCGAGAGGACACCGTCTCTGGTGGCACCAGCTGGGATCGAATCGCCAAGTTGGTGGATGTCAGTGGTAAAGGCGCCAAGGGAGGTGCCTCTGGATCTGGCAAGGAGCGATTCCGAGAGCTGCTAGTCAGCCTACGAAAGGACGAAAAGGCGCCTGGCGCCACAGGCTATTAGAACAAGTCTGATTGGATTTTTACTCAACTATCCGTGGATGGAGAGTCGCAGGTCTGCTGCAGTGCGCGCTAGACGCTGGTTTTTGAGGCATGCAGCTTTCTTGAGTTTTTCATGTATTCTAGAGTTTTGGGAGTCCGGGTTTAATGGCAATGACGTGTGAATAGAGGACGCGATTTGATAAAAGGTATCGGTGTCCAAAATGCACATGAACGACTATAACAATCTCGCATTGGGCTCATCTCCGTCTATTGACTCAATCTACTGATCACGTTGACCTTCCATCGTGACCAAGTTGTATCACCCACCATGCGATTCCCACTGCTTAGTTTCCAAAGTAAGAGTTGTAGCCAAGGACCTTGCGACCAGCACCGTAGAAAGAAGCTATGACTGTCAGCATACAAGCCCAAATTGACCTCCATCCGACCGAAAACCGCGATTTACTTACCACCGAGGGTACCCCAGAGAAGGATGAGGTAGGGGGTCATGAGGACACGGCTGCGAGGGTTCTGTCATGTCGGTCAGCTGGATAGTAGAGACAGGCTGAACAATCGATTTGGTCGTACAATCTTCCAAAGACGGGTGTGGTTCTTGTAAGCGTTCTGGTAGAATCGCTGGTTCTGGGGAACAGGGTTCTTGGCGTTGACGAGACTGGATGGGCGTCAGTGATGGGTTCTCGTATGATGTTATATCTTGCAGTGTCCGGAGCTCGGGATGAGAGCCATTGGCGTGGGGGGAAGTGGCCAAGGCTATCGCGAGAATCGTTCGCGAATCGATTGTACGTACGGCATTTTGAATTCGGTCAATGAGAGTTCTGGGAAACTTCGAAGGTTTGTTTCGTGTGGGGTGGTTGAGTTGGTGAACGGAGGATGTCGAAGTTCGGGTAAAGAAATGAGGCCATAACTTGATTGGGAGCCGGGTAAGAGTATGACTCAGCAGCGCTCTTGACGTTTCCGTTGGTGGGTACCTACTACCTACCTAAGGTACCTAAGGTAGGTAGGTACTAGGTAGGTAGGCATGTGTCAGTGCACCACTGGCACTCTACCTTGTAAAGTGCTCCCAAGTTTATGATACGGAGCCCCCCAAAAAGATTCGGAGCTAATAAGGTATGATGAAGGACTTTTGAAGATTTCAAAGTCTCAGTCTTGAGACAGTCTCGATGATTTTGCTATTATCTTCTCGGCTACGACCAATGCAATGATACGAGACCAGCTAATGCTGGCGATTTTACCGAGCCATGCATCGAATCCCTATACAATCTCGACTCCGCCAATCCGCATATACTCGATACGTCAGGACACTCACACAACACAGATCTCTATATAATACAGAGTTGGCGCCAGTATCTACGAGAATACAAGAAAAGGATGCTAGGCTGATTTCTGGCCAAGAAGCTGGGGGTGGGAAGAGACAGCATAGTCTTCAACAAGAGACTGCACAATGGCCGCAAAAATCCGAATTACCTTTCCCGCTGGGCATTCGCCTGCATGGAAGCAAAAAGCATACTCCCTCGGGCCAGAAGTCTGATTTGGATGCCATATATTCTTGGGAGTGTCGCATTCTAATAAGCCGTCAGGATCGCGGAGACCAAGGAATATGGGAGACGTTTCTGGAGCTTCAGGACAGAGCTCAATCGCATCTCTTAACCAAAACTGGAGCTTTGTTTCTGCGTGATAACATCTTGGAGGCAGCGTTGACGAATTCTGACCGGATGGAAGAGCTTTTCAAGGTCGCAGGACAACTGCTAGAAACTCACGACTTCAGTTGGCCTGAACTATACCTGAAAGTGGTTCATTTCTATTTAGCACATGCTGATTACGAAACTGCATTGGGCTGGCATTTCAAGCTCATGCCCATGTTCCGTCCTGAGTTGGATAGCTTCGGTGCTCTGCTGGCAAGTTGTGCCATCGACTTCACTCCCAAGCTTCAGATTACTCTGACCAAGATATACGTTTTCAGTCCATACCGTGAGTTGTACGACTATGTTGTGCCGGCTCTCTTTGAAAGTGGCCAGTCACATGCCGCGCGTGTCTGGAGAAAAAAGTTCAATCTTTTCAACGACCATCCCAAGTCGCCTAAGTCCATGCCTTTCTTGGATTTCCTTTCCCGCTACTTTTCCGCAATCCAGCTCACGAAGGAAGAGCTGGCGGTACTCAATGGAGACACCAGCGTTGGTGATGGCTTTAGCACCTCTGTACAAAATGATACCCAGTTGGCAACGACCAGTAGTATTTTCAGCGACAGGTTTACAGCACGATGGTTCGCCAGCTCTTGGACTTCTCCAGAGTTTGCGATCAACCTGATGCATAAGATCGGCCTCCGCACAATTGGCTATCATTCGTTGCAATCCATTGCGTTGAGAGAAGATGACGCCCACGGAGTTGCCGATCGCCTGACACAACTTCGAAAGTTAGGGATCGAAGTAAGATCTGGAGCCTATTGCGATGCAATCATCTCTTTCGCTGAACGAGGTGAGGACGACTTGCTCAGAACCCTTCTACACTGCGATATACACCCAGAAGAGTTTGGGAATCCGGAGACACGGTCAACGCTACTTGCATCTTCCGCTCAACGGCAAGATTGGGGATTAGAGCGATTACTCCAAGAAGTTGAAGGTGTGGCAGCTACTCCAGGACCAAGTAAGGACAGCATCATCTACAAGGATCTCAATAAGCACCTGAGTATGGCTCTGTCCATGAAGCGTCTTGCAAAAGTCAGGAATGTTGTTGATAAGATGGAAAGCCTGGATGTAACCATGGAGCGTGAGAACTCGGAAGCACTTCTCAACCATATCTTTGAAGATGTATGCTACCATCCAAAGCTCAACAGGCCACACGTGCTTGACCGAGCTCTTCACCTCTCGTTGAGAGTGGCGGGACACGGGGTTGCCGTTCCTGTTCGATACTGGCAAATATTGCTCTATAATCTTGGACGTTTGGGACGTTTTAATGATCTAGAAGGCCTAAGTCATAAGATATGTGAACTTTACAGGCCAGAGCCAGGGGGACTGATACCCGTGCATCGGCAGGACCAGCCCCCGAACCCTAATACCAAAGCCGAAGAGTTGGACAAGGAGTCAGAGACTTGGTCTGAATACTACTCCTTCGCCGATGGTAAGAAGAAAAGAAGCCATTTTAAGGAGGAGTTCTGGAGAGCCGAAATAGGCCCATGCCAGAATGAAGCAAATCCAAAACAGAAACATCACAAACGTTCCAAGAATCGAAACGACCCCAACTACAAACTTCGCATACCAGCAGATCTGCCATTCACGAACAGGCAACACCCCATACAGAAGATTTTCGATATCAATCTGCAGCGCTCCATCATTCGATGGGGCTTTGATCAGACCTTGGCGCAGCAGCCGATTCCACCTTCTCTTGTAAACGTCAAGCCAGTGGGAATCGCCGACTTCGACCTGGCTTGTGGTGTTCGATTGTTGGCTGTGCTGAGAGACAAGGGTGTCTACGTTGATACCCAAATAGTGCGAAGTACAGTGATAAATCGTCTCGCAGTGGCTCAATTGCCCATGAGACCCAGGGCTAGGGCGAGAGACGATAGAGAGCTCTCTCCAGCGAACATGAAGCAACTAGTGGAAGGGGCCTGGGGCTCTCAGATTCTCCCCAGTGAAGCGCAATTGGCGTCGGAGATCGAGAAGCAAAAACCTAAGTTATGGAAGAGCTATCCTAGGCTTTTCGAAAAAAGTTATGATAACCATGATCGCGTTTCTTCTAAATCACACGCTTCGGCGACCAAACAGAAAGGCTGGTTCTAAATAGAATAATAAATATTACGAAAAATGAACAGAGAACCGTGACTGCAAACACATCAATGACATATCCCATTACTTGCTTTACATTGTATTGCTACATGTGTTTAATAATTGCTGCCTCTCTATGCCCGCGCCGGGATTTTTTAAGGGAGACAGCGGGTATCCCTGAGATTGCCATGAAAAAACGCCTCTACCCATGCTTCTTGGGTTTGATCACCAACAGAATGATCATGCCAAAGATTATAAGAATGAGGAGGAGAATAATCTTGCGTTTGGTCGTCCTCCGCTGATAGCCAGAAGCTACAACAAGCTCCTTGTCAGCGGCTTTAACATCAGTGTTCATGCGCTCAACATTGTAATCGATACGATCTAGCATTGTGCCCTGATCGATGACCATGTTCTGAAGATCTCGAAAGAGGTCAGACAGTTCGATAATGCCTTGAGCAATATCCTCAATCTCTCGTTCGCGTTGAGCAATCGCAGCATCATTAGAATGGAGCACTCTTTGCTGCTGGGTTGCTTGGAGTGTCGATTGGGAAAAAGATCGATCTGCGTCAGATTCTTGAAGAGATGGGTCGAGATAGGAACCTGGCTGTGGTGTACTAGATCTCTCGCCAGGACTCAACCCGCCAAAGCCACCCATACCACGAAGCTCTGGGAGTACAAGTTAGAAGGTACCGGGAAGAAACGGAGGGGGTTACCAACTTTTTAGATATGCACTCTGTTTCTTTCTGAAGCTGGCGCTTGCATCTTGAACTCGAGCAGCCAGCGAGATTTGTATGTTCTTAGCCATGGTCTCCTCTGCCCTCGTAATGGTACCTGCGTGCTGTGATTCCCGCACCATTTGTTCGATTCTTTGAATGCAGCGATGGCAGTCATGAAAACCCTTGGTGATCTCTTGTGTAAGCTTCTCTATTTGCGCTTCCTCGGCCCTTTTAGCGTCTTCATCGTTGAAACCAGGTAGCACATGCTTTTGGTGTAGCTTCTCCAAGCTCTGGCCCTTTGTCGCGATATTGGCAAGCAAGTCTGTGATCTCATCCGAAACATCAGCCCATCGAGGGGGCAATAAATCCATCTCAATCACGGCATCGCCATCGTCTTCAAACGCGCCGGCCGATAGAAGGCCGCGACGATCGTCGTTCGCATAGCTGCTGGTATAGCTGTCGGCAAGGGGACCAGAAGCAAGGGCGCCCGGTCCATAAGGTCTTCGCTGTGTAGGGTGATGCGCGTAAGACTGCCGGTAGGAGATGTATCTTTATTTGCAAACTGCATCAGCGTATAGGCTCGTTATGTGGAGGTGAAGCCGACAGCCATAGGCAATGACAGGTAACAATGGGCGGCTTACAGGTTCGTGCGGTCTCGCCACATGGCGGACGCAAAATAGGGACTGAAAACTATCACAGGCGCGGTAATAGAAAGAGAGCTGAACTGGATTTAATCGCGAGTGCGAACGTCATAGGACGAGAGGTGAGGAAGGTATTGTCGTCATGAGTGAGAAGATCGCGAATACAGTCGAGATGCGGGTAGGCTGATAGCTGGCTTCGGCTGGAGGCATTACGACACTGGACCACTTCCGTTGGCTAAAATGACAGGGGGAAGTGTCCCCTTCTAGGTACCTAGGCCGCCGCTCTGTTTAGGCACCTCTAGGTAAGGTTCACATCACTCAGGCATGTACCTCCAGTTGCATCAGAAGTGAGAAGATGTACAGACACCTCGCCTCCGGTAAGGTAAAGAAGAGAGCTCTTGTCTTATGGTAGTATTACACTATTCCTCAAAATCAAGCTGTTTATAATTAACGGGTTCTGGATGTCAGACCTGACGTTTTATTTGAAAGGCTTGTGACAATAACTTGGTAATCTGTTGAAAGTACGCAAATTATCAGCTCCTTTCTTCTCTAAGGTACCTATCCTAGGTAACATAGAATATTAGACTACCTACCTAGACTACTCCGTAATGCTTCAACAGGGTAAACCGCACAGTGTGCTTGGGCTGCTATGACGAGGCCCCTCCCCCTGGTTCCATGATCATCAGCCCCCTGAGCATCCAAAACACAGTGCATTGTCTCTCCTCTGTTAGTGCCTGTACCGTTTTCCTGCCTTAGGTACCGACTTTCCCCTGACCTTTGGGTCTCCCCACGAAAGCTCCAACCAAATCCGCGAAACGAAAAGGTCCAACACTCTTGGCTCAAGACCCCGCGACCTCAGAACTTGCCCAAGTCATCTTTCTTCCTTCTCGTGCGATCGACATCCACCTTTTTACTATCACAACCGTTGCTCCCACACACATCCAACATGGTGAGCATGACCTGTCCGTTGCTTGGTTGCGCGACCTACCCATCAATCAGCATTTGCTTTACCGCCCTGTCCTCTGGCGTTATCGCCAATGAGCATTGACCCCGCGGCTCTGTTGAGAGGGGCTGCAGTTGATGTTCTGGTGATGCCGTTCGGGAGTTTGGACTGACAACTTTATTTCTATAGGCCGACTCACTTACTGAAGAGCAAGTCTCCGAGTTCAAGGAGGCCTTCTCTCTCTTTGTAAGCTATCCCCTTTGTTTCGCCGCCTTGCTTAGCCGTGTCTTGCTAGAAGCTGTCGCTAACCTCTTTATCCAGGACAAGGATGGCGATGGTGAGTGATGCTCCCCTTTCCGCGATGTTTCTTCGTTGGCCCCGTGCGAAACCCAAATCGATCCAACAAAGCATGCATCAGACCACTATAATCCTCTACATCTCTGTCTATGCGATATTCTTAAATCGAAAGCATGAGCTAAACGCCTCGCTCTAGGCCAAATTACCACTAAGGAGCTCGGTACCGTTATGCGCTCTCTCGGCCAGAACCCCTCCGAGTCTGAGCTTCAGGACATGATCAACGAGGTTGACGCCGACAATAACGGCACCATCGACTTTCCTGGTGCGTAGTATTCCAAGGCGATCAGAGGACGGTCAGTACTAACCACTGGGTAAAGAGTTCCTCACCATGATGGCACGCAAGATGAAGGATACCGACTCCGAGGAGGAGATCCGTGAGGCTTTCAAGGTGTTCGACCGTGACAACAACGGTTTCATTTCTGCTGCTGAGCTTCGACATGTCATGACCTCCATCGGCGAGAAGCTCACTGATGATGAGGTTGATGAGATGATCCGAGAGGCTGACCAGGACGGCGATGGCCGAATCGACTGTGAGTTGCCTGAGATTAGATATAATACCAACGTCCATACTGACAAGACCACAGACAACGAGTTCGTCCAGCTCATGATGCAAAAATAAGAGACAATATTCTGATACTTCGTCGACCAAACCTTCGGTCCTGCTATCTCTCGCTAGCCGATGAGTAACGAACACGCATGGCATGAGGAGGGAACTGGTTGAATCTTCTTTACTTAGTGGCAAACTGCAAGCGAAACGAAGGGCATCTGGGACTGATTGGACTGAAGTTGTGGAGGGTATTCGGCTTGCTTCCCGTGTTACTTGCTATCTCCGTGGCTTTTGTGCCACAGAATCTGCCTACATGGCTTCTAACAACTGAGCAATTTCCCATTTGGCCCGTAAACTGCATATTCGTGCCCGTTTATGTACTGTTATAAAATTTGTGATTGTTATGATAGCCAGTCTGCCTCAACTGATGGCCTACCATCCAATGGCTTTGGTGAGGGGCAACGAATCGGCGGCGGGCGGTCTGGAAAACGTGTCCGCCGTTGGAGCCAATTTTCTCGCTGGACCATGGCATGGAAGAACAATCAGCCCTACAGCCCACGGGGCGGGGGCCTGGAAGCGTGGCTTATCGAGTATAATGCCTGTAAGGGTAGGTCTGCCAATCCAGGACCCCAAAGGCCTAAAGCATGTCCAGGCTCTTTGGACATGCATGCATATATAACATGACTGCCGAAACTATACAACACGATTGACATGCATGCTCCCTCGCCATGAATGGTCAAACTCGAGCTACCGTCTTGATTTTGCAGTTCAGGGGGAGGATCCGTTCATGGGAACGCCTCTGCTGAGGGAGCCAACCCTTGAAAGCTTGTTGGATATGAGTGGCCCACGGCTGATATAAGGCTCCAAAGAACCGAAGCCCAAATATCTAACTAGACCAGTCGGAGAAGGCAGCTGGGTCAGCTTAGCTTACATGGCCATGCCACATCGTCTAATTATATTGCAAGGGAGCTGCTAGGTTTGACCCCACAGGAGTACGAGCTGATTTTCTCCAAGGAAAAAAGTCTCGAGATGTCTTCTGCAATTTAAAGGAAGGGTTCGAAAGGGGTTGACAGATGGGGAAGAAATGTGGCATTGGCCAGTCAAGGCAAAACAACCGAAAAGAGTTCATAACACCCAACGTTTGTGCTACGCGAAACCCCCTTGACAACGGTTCTCTCCAGTTTAAGGTGTTGAAGGATGAATGCCAAGCAAGGGAAGCATTTACAGGCACAGTACTCCGTAGGTAATTAATACCTATGTGCCTCGGAAAAGGATCCTGCTGCTAGTTACCATCCATACCAGCAACCTACCAACCTAACTTAGTACTACCTAGGTACTAATGTAACCGTACTGTACGTACAAGATGTCAGATGCCACACTCGCAGGATTCATCACTATTCGTACGGCGCATTCCTTCTTCACGTGTTAGTATAGGTAGGCTAGTGACTTATGGACGTCGACCGCCCGCCGCAATTTCATGTCGTATTTTCAACTGGATAGAAGAGACGAGACAGCTCTCAGCCACAGACACAGACACTGATTTCAGACATTCATGCGCTGAAGATTGAGGGTTTATTGATCGACTAAGAATCAGAGCCATTTGCCCTTTTTCTGTTACCCCCCGGTCCCGTCCTGTCCCTTCGATTCTTATCCGTAGCCCAAGGTACCTACCTACCTGTCGCTCTAATAAGACGGAACGTGTCTAGACTCGGCCTCGGGCTTGGAAAGGCTTGCTGTTGGTCCCCCTCAAGTCGAGACACATCGCCAATCTTTTTGACAGCCCCAACGTCAACGCTTTCTGTTTGGACTTGCCTCTGCCTTTTTCCCGTCCTGGGCCTGCGATGTGAGGTCCCAGATCACGCCTCACTATCTTCTCTCACCTAGACCCTGTGCTGCTTATTAGCAGTCCAACAACTAAGGTACCTATCTACACAATGGCGGGTCCCTTACGGCGAGGCCGTCTCTGGATTGGTGTGGCCTTCATCTGGATCTTGTGCTTTTGGTACTGGTCAAATTCGGACTCTGGCTTCAAGTTGTTTGGTGATGGAGATCCTCTTGCTGGAAAGGGCGCCACAGCTTGGACGCGAAGATTACCTAAATATCCCATTCCCAAGGAGAAACTAGCTGCCTTGCCAAAGATCACCGGAGATGTCAAGGTCCCCAAGATTCAGGCTGCTGCTCCGGTCGAGAGCGCCGCAGCCAAGGAGCTACGACTGTCGCGATTGGCGGCAGTCAAGAAGAGCTTCGAGCACAGCTGGAGCGGCTATTCCAACTATGCCTGGATGCACGACGAGGTGACCCCGTTGACTGGCAAGTCCAAGGACCCCCTTGGCGGTTGGGCTGCCACTCTGGTCGATGCCCTCGATACCCTTTGGATCATGGACATGAAGGACGAGTTCACAAAGGCTGTTGCCGCCGCAGACGGCATTGATTTCACCAGGAGTCCCATGACAACTATCAACATTTTCGAGACCAACATTCGCTATCTTGGTGGATTCCTGTCTGCATATGAATTGAGCGGAAGAGCTCATCCTATCCTCTTGAAGAAGGCTATTGAACTGGGAGACCTGCTCATGTGCGCTTTTGATACACCGAACCATATGCCAGTTACTCGATGGGAATGGAAGAAGTGAGTTTTCCTCAGCATTAATCACGTATTGTTATTGTGGCTAACATGCTTAGATCTGCTTACGGCCAAGCTCAGTCTCCCTCGCGGGAGGCTCTTGTTTCTGAACTGGGTTCCTTGAGTCTCGAGCTCACTAAACTATCTCAGTTAACCGGCAACCCGAGATTTTATGACGCTGTCAAGAGAATTGGAGATCAGTTTGAATCTACACAACTCAACACCCGTCTTCCTGGCATGTGGCCGGTAGTCGTTGATGCTTATACGCCAGCCTTCCATGCTGGTTCAGACTTCACCCTTGGTGGTATGTCTGACTCCCTGTATGAGTATCTTCCCAAGTGGTATCTTCTGCTCGGCGGCCAACTCGAGCAACCACGCCGACTATACGAAAACTTCATTCCCGTTGCCATCAAGCACCTTTTCAAGCGAGCATTGACGCCTTCGGACAAGCCGGTCCTCATCTCTGGAGACTACCAAGTAACCGATTTGCCAGGCGAACAACCCAAGTACACCTATGTTGCACGAGGCCAGCATCTGACCTGCTTCGCTGGCGGTATGGTAGCAATGGGCAGCAAGATTTTCAACCGCCCCGCGGATCTCGAGATCGCTTCCCAACTCACGGATGGATGTATTTGGGCTTATCAGGCTACGCAGACGGGACTTGGACCTGAGATCTTCAACTTCATCTCATGTGGCGGCGTCGATGCTAAGGACTCGAGCGATTGTACCTGGAACGAGGACCGGTGGCTCAAGGCTATCGAAGAGCAACACGCTCCTGATTTCAGGGTGCCGCCGTTGAGAGGATCAGACTGGAAGAAGCCCACAGTTCAAGATGTGGTCAAGAAGCACAACCTCCCCAAAGGTATGATCGACGTAAGCGATGGACGATATATTCTCCGGCCCGAGGCTATTGAGTCCATCTTCATCATGTATCGCGTCACAGGAGATGCGCAATGGATGGAAAAGGCGTGGACTATGTTCGAGACGATCGAGAAGGTGACACGAACTGAGATTGCGGCTTCAGCGATAGACGATGTCACCAAAGCAGAGCCTACAAAGATGGACAGTATGGAGAGTTTCTGGTTGGCAGAGACTCTCAAGTACTTTTATCTCATCTTCAGCGAATTTGATGTTATCAGCTTGGATGAGTGGGTGCTGAACACGGAAGCACACCCTCTAAGTCGTCCAGATGTAAAGTAAGATTGTTTGTGGCGGACGGATGTGTACCTATGGGAAGGAAAAGGGTCAAACACTGTATGAGCGGTTCTTGTGTGTATTCCTAGGATTATAATATCATGCGTGTACGAATAAACAAGTATACTTACTAATTCTTTATATCTCTTTGAGTGATGTATGTATTCGTGCCTGAAGTATGTACCTTAAGTTAGTGGCTATTTAGTGATGACTAATGCAGTACGTACTGTCAAGCAAATCTACTATACCTAGGTACCTTAAGGTAGGTACCTATAGTAGCCTGCTCTGTGCCCCACGTCCAGTCTGAAAGGTGTCCGCCGCAACGCAAGCAGAAGTACACCACAGCACAGCACAGCACACACCGTCACTGACACTGACCTGTAACTTGACGGCGCAACTCGGTTCTCTCTTTTATCTAGCTGCCTTGAGTAGACTCCGACGAACCTCCCTATTCTGTCCTCCGCGTCGACACATATATAAAGAAACAGTAGCTCATTGCTCTGCCCCAGAGCTGATCGAGCTTCGACGAGCACCCATCGCTTCCCTCTCAACCCCTGGATAAGCGTCGACCAGACGGCCCAACCGCTGGGTCTGTCCTCCCAAGATGAGTTCCCGTACGGCATCGACGAGCTATCCTCCGCGATCTGATGAATCAGAGGCTTACCTTTACTTTTGCTCGGGATAGTCAAGCAGTTTATTCGAAATGTGCGTGCGGCCAAGACGATCGCCGACGAGCGAGCCGTCATTCAAAAAGAGAGCGCTGCCATCCGCGCCAGCTTTCGAGAGGAAAGCCATGATCCCAACATTCGGTGGGTTCGGCCGTGCTATTGGAGGGATGGAGATACTGATGCACAGGCAGTCGCAACAATGTCGCAAAGTTACTCTACTTGTTCACCCTTGGAGAGCGAACCCATTTTGGACAGATCGAATGCTTGAAGCTCCTCGCCTCCCCTCGATTCGCCGATAAACGTCTGGGACACCTGGCTACAAGTTTGTTGTTGGATGAGAATCAAGAAGTATTGACATTGGTCACCAACTCGCTCAAGAAGTACACTTCTCCTGAGGCCCTCCGAATCAAACATCTGGTTGCTGACTTTGGTTTAGCGATCTCGGACATTCCAACCAATATGTTGTTGGACTTGCTCTCTGTACGCTAGGAAACATCGCCTCGATTGAGATGTCACGAGATCTCTTCCCTGAGATCGAGACCCTCGTAGCCACAGCCAACCCCTATATTCGAAGAAAGGCGGCTCTGTGTGCAATGCGCATATGTCGAAAGGTTCCAGACTTGCAAGAGCACTTCATTGACAAGGCCACACAGCTTCTGTCCGACAGAAACCACGGCGTCTTGCTCTGCGGTCTTACTCTGGTGACAAGCCTGTGCGAGGCAGACGAGGAGGAGGGCGGAGAAGAAGGAATTGTTGAAAAGTTCAGGTCTTTTGTCCCGGGGCTTGTTAGAACTCTGAAAGGGCTCGCTACTTCAGGTTACGCACCCGAACACGACGTTACTGGTATTACCGACCCCTTCCTGCAGGTCAAGATCCTTCACCTGCTGCGAGTCCTGGCTGTGGGTGATGCGGAGACCAGCGAGCAGATCAACGATATCCTTGCCCAGGTTGCTACCAACACCGAATCATCCAAGAATGTTGGGAATTCCATCCTGTACGAAGCTGTGCGCACGATTCTCGACATCGAGGCCGATTCTGGATTAAGGGTGCTCGGTGTCAACATTCTGGGCAAGTTCCTCACCAACCGTGATAACAACATCCGATACGTGGCTCTCAACACCCTGATTAAGGTTGTCGCCATCGAGCCCAATGCTGTGCAGAGGCATCGAAACACCATCCTGGAATGTTTGAGAGATCCTGATATCAGTATTCGCCGCCGAGCTCTCGACCTGAGCTTTACCTTGATTAATGAGAGCAATGTTCGAGTGTTGATTCGGGAGCTTCTTGCCTTCTTGGAGGTTGCCGATAACGAGTTTAAGCCAACAATGACCAGCCAGATAGGTATCGCCGCTGACAAGTTTGCGCCTAACAAACGATGGCACTTCGATACAATGCTTCGAGTTTTGTCTCTTGCCGGTAACTACGTCAAGGAGCAGATCCTATCATCATTTGTTCGCCTCGTCGCTACTACCCCTGAGCTACAGACGTATGCGGTTCAAAAACTCTATATCAACCTCAAGAAAGATATTACTCAAGAGAGTCTGACGCAAGCTGGTGCTTGGTGCATCGGCGAATATGCAGACGCTTTGCTCAAGGGTGGACAATATGAGGAAGAGGAGCTTGTCCAGGAGGTTAAGGAGCATGAGGTTGTCGACCTGTTCTCTTTGATTCTTAACAGTGCATACGCCACACAAGTGTCCACAGAGTACATTGTGACAGCCTTGATGAAGTTAACAACCCGCTTCTCTGACCCAGCTCAGATCGAGAAGATCCGAAGGATCCTGCAATATCATCAGACCAGCCTCGATATCGAGATTCAGCAGCGAGTCGTTGAATATGGCAACCTTTTCAGCTTCGATCAGGTCCGACGTGGAGTGCTCGAGAAGATGCCTATTCCTCAGATCAGGGAGGAGTCCCGTGTTCTTGGACAAGCTCCTACAAAGAAGAAGGCCGCCAACAGGAAGTCAAGAGTCATCAAGCCAACAGAACAAGACCTCCTGGATATTATGGACGCGCCTGCTGCGTCACCAGCTGCTCCTTCAACGACCAACACTGATCTCCTCGCCGATATCTTAGGTGGTACCTCTTCTCCTCCTCCATCTGCCTCCTCGCCGCCTCCTCAGCAATCCAATGTATCGAATATCATGGATCTATTTGGCTCTGCCCCTGTGCCAACTACAGCCTCCCCTGCCCCACCTTCATCGAACCTCGATCTCATGTCTCCCGTGTCGTCAGCACCTCAGCCTCAGCCACCTGCTGGTATTCCCTGCTATAACGCGAATGACCTTAATGTGACATTCCAGATCCAACGTAACGCGGAGGGTATGATTCAAGCCACCGCAAAGTTCGTCAATACTTCTAGTTCAGCGGATCTGTCCAATGTATCTCTACAAGCTGCCGTTCCCAAGTCTCAGAAGCTGCAACTGCTGAGCATCTCTTCATCGGACCTCGGACCTGGAGCTGAAGCCAGCCAGATGATGCGAGTGTCCGGATGCAAGGGGGTAAGTGTCATTCCAATCCCGGGCAAACAGATTTTGTAATACTAATGGATGTTTTAGCCTCTGCGTCTGCGCTTGAGGATTGGATATACGCACCCAACGGCTGGACAGGTCATGGATCAAGTCAACTGGACAGAGTCGTCCTAGATATGTTAGCTATGACGATTTACGGGAAAAAGAGGCATATGGTGCCTTGGAGAAGGTAATGTATTTCGAGGTTATGGACTACAGGAGCTGGACTTGGAGAAGATAGAATTCAAAAACGGACGGTAAAGCATTCTTCTTTGCAACAAAATTTTATGCAATAATAAAATTCGTCGAGGCGTGCAATATCATCTTCGTTGCCGCCAGGAAGATGAAGGTGTGTACTCCGTGGGTTGTCGCCTGACTCAGCTTTTATTAGTTTATTATGTCAACGATAGTCCACCCCACTATAGTAGATTATATGGCAATGCAATGCTAACATGAGGCCATCGACTACAATCGCCCCTGGACAGTTCCATGTGAATTCATGCTTCTCAGGCTTATAACGATTAGTCCTTGTGTCTCTTTATTGGGCCGAAAATTGGGACTTGCTGCCATCAACCCCATATCCTTCTGCATGGGACTAAAAGCCATGTCGACTCAACGCAGTGGTCATTTGGAAAGGACAGCTCAGGAGCCACGAGATGAGGTTGGTCCATATCAATACAAGTTCATTGCATAGCATCGACTAATCTTCGGTGAATTAGAGTCTTCTTGATGTAAGACTCGAACGTATAGATCAGGTGAATGAGCGAATTAGATTGTATTGTCTCCAACTCGAGTCGGGGCCAATTAAGGTACATACAGCATATCCCATATTGATTCCAATCTCTTCGCCAGAAGGAATGCTGACGATATCGAGTTTTCTGCCGGTCAATGGCTCGATACATACATCCCAGGGAACCCCAAACCAGGCGGCTTCACACTCACATCTACACCTCGCGCAGCTGCCGATCCCAAGTCTCCCTACCTGGAGTTAGCAGTACAAGAATCTCCAGAGAACCCGCCTGCGGCATGGCTCTGGCAGTCACCATCCGATATCACTGGTTCCAAGCTACAGGTGCGTGTTGGAGGAAGCTTTGTCTTCCCACCATCTGAGATACCTCTCAACGACATAAGCCATGAGCATAAATGCAAGGTGGTGTTTGTTGCGGGCGGCGTGGGGATCAACCCCCTCGTCAGCATGATGGGACATATAGCTGAAGAGGGATACAACCTTGAGGTCAAGGTTCTCTATGCTAGCAAGTTACCTGCGCAGGGTCTCGAGGGTGTTCTGTTTCTGGATAGAATCAGAAAATGGTTTACAGAAAAGCAGCTTATTGGTGATTTGAAAGTGTATACGACAGGGACATATGACGGGCAAGTCGAGAGCCGTGAACTTGATGTTCATGAAAGGAGATTCACAGTTGAAGATGTGAAGGAGGCTGTGGGTGAGAGGAACAATAGTGTGGTATATGTCTGCGGGCCCGCGAAGATGACGGATGAGATAGTTGATGGATTAACAAGAGAAGGCGGGGTGGACAAGAAGAGAGTTATGCTTGAGAAGTGGTGGTAGGAGTCGGCAGCGTAGCATAGCAACAGCACCTATAATTTACAGACGAATAAGTTCCAGATCACGACAACCACGAAACTTCACATGGATCAGCCCAGCACCTATGTATGGCATCTGTTTGGATTCACTTGTGGAAACTGCAGATAAAAGAGTCCATAATGTATCTGTTTGATTGCGCCTTGGTATCGTTACAAAACCATATATATAGTCACCAGCACCCATCACTTACGAGTCCGTATTGTTGACCCAGTTCGGCCGTTGCTGTTGTATAATGTGTACCATGTTTCGATGGGGTCCCCATCTAGGAGAAAAGGTCCTCGGCCTTCTGTCGTTGCTTCGATCTCCCTCCTCCAAATAGCTCCTTTCCAGTATTATTGCTATCAAGCTTGGTAGGGAACAATTCGCGCGCGTTAGCTGAAGCAGCACCCTTGATCGCAAAGCCCTCTCCAACCCCCTGCTGGCTCGCCATGCCGCGGATGTTGAATGAGTTACCATCGCCTCGTGCATTGGGCACGGAAACAATCCTGGGGCGATCCTCATCCTTGAGGCGGGCTGACCCTATGGCTCGCTCGAGGGTATCCAAGTTTCCTCCACCAAACTGCTTAATCGACTTCTTGGTTGGGAACAACTCCTTGGAATTGTTACTGCCTGATATGCGATCCTTGAGATCCCGCGCTCGCGCTCTGTTCCCAGATGAGCTAGCCTTCTCACCCATTAGATCGTCGCCGTCGTTATCGCGCCTCGGAGATGCAGATCGGTCGCGTTGTGTTTTCCGGCCTGAAAACAATTCCTTGCCTTGATTCTCGCGAGCATATGAGCGTGGTCGTTCCTCTATGTCTGAGTCGCGTCTTCTCCGTGTTGAGCGAGGCGCATCATCGTACATGCTGGCTTCAAACGTCTCGACGTCATCGTCAGAGGCGCGTCGTCGTCGGCCCTCGCCACCTCCATGATAGCCATCATCACGATCCCTGTACCTTGACCGGTTTTCCTGATTCCTGCGTCGTCGCTCCTCGGGATCGTGCTCAGGATGAAGGAGATAATAGCGGCTGCGCAAGGCGGCACCAACCTCCTTTTTGTCGCTTTGTACTGCAAATCTCACCTGGAGAGAAATCTCTGGCTTCCCTTCAAAAGGCTTCGCAGGCAGAGTCTCTCCAACTGCCAATGCTGTGGCATCTGCGACGCGAACAGAGCTCAAGGCAACAATTGCATCGCGCGCTGTGGGCTCAGAAGGAAAGAGGAGGTTGGCGGAAGAATCGTCAATCCACTCGATTCTGTCGACATCGCCGAAGTGAGCCTTGACGTAGGCTTTGATGTCGGTTGTGTGTAGAGAGTCAACACCTTTGATGTGGATTTTTGTCCGGATGAGGGTCTTTGAGTCGTCGGTCGGAGGTTCGTCTTCAGCCACCTCGCCAGGCTCTTCAGGCTCGTCAGGTTGCTGAAAGGGAAGTCAATTTCGGATGGCAGCAGTCTGACTGTCGGTCAAGCTTACGAGGATATCATCGCGGCCGATGTCGAGAATAGGTGCGTCATGGACCGTGTCGACGGCATCGTCCATCTCAATGTCGAGATCCATGGCCCGTCAAGATCTGAGGTGTGTAGAGTATTGGAGAAAGTGTGGATGGTACGTGGGAAGTAACTTTGCGTTCTGAACAGTGAATTATACTAGTCAAAGAACGCGCTGATGAGAGGGAGGAGGTTCAAAGAAGAAGTAGAAGCTTGAGAAAAGAAGAAAAGGTGCAAGGTATGCAATTGCGGTTTGCGGTTTTGAGGTTGATGTCCTCTACAAAGAGACCCCAATCACTGTTGCATGCATGGGTTGATCGGAGCTTAAATGGCCGGGTCCGCCGTCGCTAGATCTACAGCAGATATCCCTTGAAGTCAATTACAATAAAAACGCTCGTAACCGTGATATAAGAGTACCAAATAAGTACACATTCTCAGCAATCTTGAGCTGGACAGCTTAATACAATAATTACGGCAGAGGGCCAACGTCCTTATTGCCAGGTATCAATATCATCCTCATCATAAGTCAGCAATTAGCGGATCTAGACTTTACACTTCCCCGAACGGGACGGGAATTGCAAAGATTAAGCCCCATAAGCCATTAGTATTAATCTGCCTTTGTAGGGTACTGTAACTACCTAGTACTTGACTCATGGGGCATTAAGGTTTTATAATATACACACATACACTACCTTATGAACATATCATATTGGATCAACATGAAACAGCTGTAAGCTGGATCGAATTCATATTATTGCCTTCAATGGCTCTCTCTGACCTCGAACGAGAAAGTGAACAATCTTAGAAAGCTTCTTGGTGGTCTTGGTCACTCCCTCCATCTTGCTCGCCCTGAATACCTACTAGGTACCTACTTAGGTACACAATGAAAAATTGGGATTACCTCGCCTCTAGGTAAGCCAATGCCTTCCAACTGTGACAACATAGAGTGGAAGTCGCATATTAACCTGCAGAAGGAGTTATGGGCACAAGGTAAGTCATGCGACTAGCCGTGGCTGACATGATAAAATCGAGACAGAGTCCTTACCCACATCAATGAAAGCCATTTCCTCTCTACCTTACCTTAGTAGTTTAAGCTACCTAAGTAGGTATGCCCTCACGATTTGTCCATTTCCACGTCATTCATACCAAACGAACTGCTTCTCTGGCCGCTACTCCTGTATAAGGAAAAGCGAGACAATTCATAGTCGCAGAACAGAACTTTGCAATTCATGCATATCCTATTTACTGTATTATTTGATTCAGTCAGCCAGGCGCGTGCAATTATGAGACTCACGTCAGCCACCACAGCCTTGATATTCCACGAATAGCCAGAATCCTCTTCATCCGCACCAGAGGCTGAAGCACATTTGCCCGAGGGTTGCTGTGATGAGACTCGATAACCTCCCGCGGATTTTTCTCCTCCCAACACATCTAAAACCTGAAGAACTGCACCATCTCGAAGAACGAATCCCTACATTAACGTATGACATCAATGAGGCTGAGATCGTGCTCGGAAAGATATCGCAGCAAAGACGCGCCGAGTTCGAGCTGAGAAGGGCAAAATTTGAGTTTGCCTCTGTAGGGGAACCTCAAACAGAGAGCCACCAAGTTGACCCTACAGCTGTGGCCGATGACTCCGGTGGTAGCCCAGATCCCAAGCGGAGGAGAGTCAAAGAACAACCCCAAGTTGGCACAGACATAGTCAAGGTTGTTAAACTTTCATGGCTCCTAGACTCGTGGGAGAAGGAAGAACTCTTACCCGTGGACCATTACTTGATCCTCCAGTGTAATCGAGTCTTGCCTCGTGAGACAACACCTGCAACTGTGTTACCGAAAGGCTCTACTTCACCAGCTAGTAGTATTCTGGAGCGTGCCCTTCTTGAGCAGAAAGCGCAGTCGACAAGCACCTCGCCATCTAATCGGCACAAAAGGCGTCATGATGCCTCCACAACAATATCGCAAAATGCACCCAGTCTCCTTCATCAAACGACAGCGGAACACGACATCACACTGCCCGTGATACCCGAGTTTCTGAGAACCACGTATTCATGCCAGCGACCGACATATATGAACCCACCAAACGAGGCGTTTGTGAACATCCTCACTGAGATACGAACCATTCGTCAACTCCGAGAAGACGAGGTTGGTGTAAGAGCTTACTCCACATCCATTGCTTCGATCGCTGCGTACCCTTACGTACTTGGGAATGCCCAAGGTGATTATTGGTCGTCTTGGTTGGTCCTGTTAGCAGCTAACAATTCACCTAGAAGTTGCGCGGTTGCCAGGTTGCGGTGATAGAATCGCCGAACTATGGCATCACTGGAAAGCGACAGGTGAATCAGTAGAAGTACGTGAGGCCAACGCCGACCCTAAAATCACAGCCCTCAAACTCTTTTACAACATATGGGGAGTTGGAGCTGTCACCGCCCGCGACTTCTATCAAAAGGGTGAGCACGAAAACGAACTTCCCCAGCACACAAGAAACTAATGATCTTTAGGATGGCGAGATCTAGATGATCTGGTCGAGTTCGGATGGAACATGCTCAGTCGCTCGCAGCAACTTGGAGTCAAATACTACAACGAGTTCTTGCAGGGGATCCCCCGAGACGAAGTCGCGACCATTGCCGCTGCAATACTGGAACACGCCCGTCTGATTGACCCAGGATTTGAGATGGTCATTGTAGGCGGTTATCGGCGAGGCAAACAACAATCTGGTGATGCTGATGTTGTCTTGAGCCACCGAAATGAGAACAAAACACTGAATGTGATAACCAAGATTGTCGTGGCCCTCGAAAAGGCTCAACTCATCACACATACACTGACGCTATCGACTCACAACTCTGATCGAGGACAGCGCCCGGTATCATGGAGAGGGGGAAAGTCCGATAGCTCAGGCTTTGACACACTCGACAAGGCTTTGGTAGTTTGGCAGGACTCCAGCAAAAACGATGCACCGCATCGACGGGTCGATATTATTATCAGTCCGTGGAAGACGGTGGGCTGCGCAGTACTGGGTTGGAGTGGCGGCACGACATTCCAGAGAGATGTTCGACGCTATTGCAAGAAGGTCAAGGGTTACAAGTTCGACAGCAGCGGAATACGGCGCCGGGCAGACGGCAGATGGGTCGACCTCGAAGGAACCTCTGGAGGCGATGAAGCCCCTGATATGGAAACTGCAGAACGGAGAGTATTTGCAGGGTTGAGTCTCCAATGGCGGTCACCTGAAGAGAGGTGCACTGGATGAGTATGAGCCAGTGTCCTTGTTCGATCTACTGGCGTTTCTGGGAAAAGTCAGACAATCGATATTGTCATATTTATTGATATGGAGGTAGTCATCATTCATACCCAGCATATGGAGTACAGTTACAGTACCCTGCGGAGTTTTGGCCTGTGCCTGGCCCTGCATTGGTACATAGCTGCGGAGTTTGGGTTTTTAGCCCATTATCAATTACGCCAGCTTTCAACTTTCCACCTCACACCCAATGAATCGGATGATGCAGTTAAGCCGACGGCATTGAATTCCGAAGCCTAATCACGGTACGAAAATCAAGACTCGGGAATCACTCTCGTCATCCAATACGTCCGTCGTATAGAATTCTATTCGGTTCGTCGTGCGGAGCGGATCTCGCACGCATAAGCGATACTCCGAGACTGAACAAGACTGGATGACGACCTGCCTTATGTAGACAACACCTATTTACTGCACAGAATTGATACTTTTTCCAGCAACTACCTAGGACTAGAGCCCTCCGATTGTACTTTGTTGGCCGTGGCATGGACCTACGAGACAACTAGAAGAGTCGGTGGATTGTTCCCCCAGGTGGAGCTAACCTGACTCTCTCCCGGACACGTTAGGTCCGTTCCGTTGGTAGTTTCATCATCCCGTTACTGGGAACCTAAATCACTATTTAACAACCACACCGTGACAAGTCCGTACCAGCTTAACTCTTCCATTGCAAAACTGTCTACATTTAGTTTCATACTCCTCTTAGTCAAATTGTCTTCTCTCCATCATGTCTCTCGTCCTTGAGCTCCCCGCTGAATATGGGTAAGGGACAATCCCACTGTCTCACCCTCACCCTCAACCTCAACCTCAACCTCAAACAACTGACACTCTTTCTAGCTTTGTCCTCGTGGCCGCCACATCCACCTTCTTCATCAACACTCTCCACGTTCTCCTCACTAGCAAGGCTCGCAAGCGAAGTGGTATCAAGTACCCCGTCGCCTACGCTTCCAACGAGCTCGCCGAGAAGGACGCCGAGGCCTTCAAGTTCAACTGCGGTTCGTACCACCCGCGAAACCCAAGTATCAAGTACTAAGTCTCTCTTTTACAGCTCAGCGATCGCACGCCAACTTCACCGAGAACCAGATCTCTTTCCTTGGTGCTCTTCTGATTTCTGGCCTTCGCTTCCCCGTTGCCTCTGCCGTTCTTGGTGCTGGCTGGGCCTTCTCTCGTGTATTCTACGCCATTGGCTACTCTGCTGGTGGCCCCAAGGGACGCACAAGGTATGTGTACCTACTGAGGCAGTCTCCAATCTTGTGATATTTGCTAAGTTGACCGACCTAGTGGCTCAATCGGCTCTTTCCTCTGCGATACTTCGCTCAAATGCATGGCCGCATATACCTCCATCATGTTTGCCCTGGGCAACTAAGTTAGACTGACGGGCAAGTTTTCAAAAGATGTAATATATGCATGATATTAGTTTCTGTTTTGCTTAACTAGACCTGCCACGAATTCACCATCGTTGCTATTTCCTGCTTTTTGCTGTGACCATTAGACGCCGGCGTATCCATCCATTACATGCAACATTGACCAATTACAAAAAGAAATAAAGAAAAATAAATCATAATGCTCAATCGTAAATCTCATACCAAATCCCTATCCGACACCCTCCTGCAACCCGTGCAAACAAACATACATCAGCTTTAACTACGAAGCCTTCTCCTTCTTAGCTCCTGTCCAACGGTAGGGTTTTGCTCAGAATCTTGGACTGGCTGATTTTCATGCATATCCACCTTGTCATCTTCTGCCGCAGTGATGGACTCGATGCCATTGTTGCCCAAGAGATAGTCTCCGTAATACTTCATCGCATTGAATATCTCTTCTCCTGTTGGGACAATGTGTTCTTTGGGAAGCAGAAAGCCGTAGCTACCGGTATCTCGAAGCTTGAGCTGGTAGCTGTAGTGAGCTCGCATTTCATGATAGAACCAATCGACAGCTGATCCACCGCCAGATTCGATGCGAGACCAGTAACGACCGCCGCTGAATTCGCGAGCTGAGACCGCACCCTCACACGCTGATGCAACCGTGTACGACTCTCCGTTTGATAGACGGATAGACTTCGCAATACCTGCGGCGAGCTCTTCCAAATTCTCCAGATTGGGGGGGTCGACGGAGCAAGTGTAAGAGTAAGGATAGAGAATTTGCTGAGAGTAAGAATGTAAATCAATCAAGCCGACAAATCGAACGTTGTTGTTCCAGGTTTGGTTCCGCGCCCAATCGGCAATGTGCACCGCTTCAACGGCCTGAAAAGGCTTCTCTCCCCCATAGCTCTCAGAGCATGGGTCCCGTTGGACCTGTGAGCCATCCCACTCGTACCCATAAGCTCGGTCCAGGTCCAGTCCACGGCAAAACTGAAGGTTAGTCTGTTGTCGTGTTTTACGCCAGAGCCGGTCGATATGCCATGTATACTCGAAACCATCAGGGTTCGCAATTGGGAGAAAGACCAAGTCGAACTCGTCTAATAGCTTTGTGATCATCCGTTCTTTACCGTAGCTGGTGATGAAGGACCACGCCAGGTAGTTGACAGTACTCGTCGAGATCCATTCGCGAGCATGAGAGCCGCCCATGATCATGATTGTTTTGCGCCGAGGCGCATCCGGTGCTGTGTTTGGAATCCCCACTCGCAGGGCAGGAATATCGCGGCCTTCGTATGACTTGCCGATGTTAATGTACTTGACATAGGATGGAAACATAGCCTCAAGGAGACGCATCCATCTCATCACGACCGGCAGCGACTGGTAATCCTGGAAAAAGAGGTTGTCTCCAGGCGAAGAAGCAACTTTGAGGACCGGAGGGGCGGGCTTAGGATCGTAATAAGCTGGGTTTCCTCCGATAGGCAGTGATTTATAGACTGCGGCGGCCAAATCCGGGATCAGAATCGAGTGCGATGCGTGTAGTGTCTTGGGAAGTAAGCTCAGCAGAGGTCGAACCTCGTCAGCGTGTAGGCGGATGTCGACATAGTCATCGGTAAAAGCCCAGACATCGAGAAACAGTCGAGCAGCGGCATCGGCGAGGGCTCCCTCTTCGTGCGAGGTAGTGACGTTGAAGCGGAGGACCAACTGATTGAGGTATTGTGCGCGTAGTTGATTGATGACGGGCGGCGGGGTGTTTTTACTCGGATGACGTCCGAAGACGGTCTCGATAGCCTTTTCGCGAAGTTTAGAAAGAAAGGGGAAGAGTCGTTTGTTCGCGTCATTATTATTATTCTCGTTATTCTGTAAATCCGGAACGGCACGATGTGTATCGATGCCAGCGGCGTGGGCGCTGGAGGCCTGCAGAAGCAGCAGACTCGCTGCCAGTAAAGGCAACCTCATCTTGAGTCTTATAAGAGAACGCGCTGCCAACTCGATCAATTGATACTGATTGCCTGAGTGGCCGGGATTGAATGTGGAGGACTATCAGCCCGCAGCTGAATATTTGATGATTTTGTACGATGGATAGAGCGACAATTATTAAAGATATGAGTGACGATGTTTGAAGATTACACTGCCCGCCTCTAATTACTAACTTATCTAGCCTGGATGATAACGCACAAAGCCTGACGCTTGTCGCTGGTTTATGTGGGGCTGACGTGGAAGTCATTGTTGGTATCCATTCAGACAGTAGGTAGTTTTTCACAGAGCGTTGGAAGTATCAGAATTGAAGCAAATAGAACAATACAGGGATTTTAAGAAGGTGCTTGTATTTAAGAAGTTGATTATGCTACCTAGTAGGTAACGGAATTCTAGTAACACAGAAATAGACATTAGGACCTCATTTATCACAAATCCCCTACGTACAGTAGGTCGGCAAAAGTTCCGACATATTTCCTGTCCAACCCCGCTTTTAATAAAACCTTAATATTAATACTATAACTTTATTGCATTATTTAAATAGATTAAAATACTTTAATAAAAATAAAATATATATTATTTTTCTTATAAAAAAATAAGGTTTATAATAATAT